>NW_016819733.1:280503-303949 GCF_001698545.2 Rhinopithecus bieti | reverse complement strand
AACTATATGTAAATAATATTTAAATATTATTAATCACAGTTTTAAAAAGTAAACTGGAAAACAGAACTAAAGAAATCTCAGTTCAAAATAATACATGGAAGATATTGAAAATCTCAGTTCAAAATAGTACACAGAAGATATTAAAATATGAAAAAGAAGAGGTGTAAATAGAATAAGGTCAAGTATAATAGGAATTTGATAAGAGAGAATTAAAAGAATAAATGTCAGGTAATATTTTTAAACATAATAATTAATAATATTCCAGAAGAAAAGAGACATAAGTCCTCAGATCAAAATGGTCCACTGAAAGCTGAAATTAGATAACTTTAAAACACACAGACAGATATACACACACACACACACACACACTTACATGTACCAAAACTCAATGTAGTAAACTGACAAACAGACATTAAAAAGCAAATCATAAAGACAACCAGAGAAGCAGATCACCTGCAAAAAATCATGTTAACACTAGACATCTCATTAGTAATAATATGTGCCAGAATACAACAGAACAAGAATGAGATCCAAACAAGAATGAGATCCTATCATTTGCAACAACCTGGATGGAAATGAAGGTCATTATGTTAAGTGAAATAAGCCAGGCACAGAAAGACAAACTTCACATGTCCATACTCATCTGTGAGAACTAAAAATTAAAACATTGAACTCATGGAGATAGAGAGTAGAATGATGGTTACCGGAGCCTGGGGAGGGTAGTCAGGAGACAGGAAAATTGAGAATGGTTAATAGGTACAAAAATAGTTAGATAGAATGGATAAGATCTAATATTTGATAGCACAACAGGGTGACTATAGTCAAAAGAAATTTATTGTACATTTTAAAACAACTAAAAGAATATAATTGCAATGTTTGTAACACAAAGAAATGATAAATGCTTAAGGCGATATTCAATTAACCCTGATGTGATTACTACAAATTATTACACATTGTATGAGTATACCAAAATATTTCATGTACCTATTTGCACCTACTATGTACTCATAAAAATTAAAAATAAAAAATTTTTTAAAATAATACAACAGAACAATATCATCAGAAGACTGAAGGAAAATTACTATAAACCCATATGATAACAATCAGCCAAATTATCATTTATGAGTGAGAATGAAATGAAGTCATTTTCATATATTCAAGAGCATAGAAACTCATTAAACACAGGTCCCCAATGAAAGAATTATCAAAGGGACATACTTCAGGGAGTTTACTTTTGAGTAAAAACTCAAAAAGAAGTTAGAACCAAGAAACATATGTAAGAAAACAAATCAACAAAACATGATGGTAAATCTAAAATGTTGACTATAAAGAAGAAAAAGAGAAGGAAGAGAAGGAGAAGGAAAAGAAGCAGAAAGAGGCTGAGCACAGTGGCTCACGCCTACAAGCCCTGCACTTTGGGAGGCCAAGGCAAGGGGATTGCTTGAGCACAGGAGTTGGAGACCAAGCTGGGCACCATGGCAAAATCCTGTCTCTACAAAAAATACAAACATCAGCTGAGTGTGGTGGTGCATGCCTGTAGTCCCAGCTACTCAGTAGGCGGAGGTGGGAAGATTGCTCGAGCCTGGGAGGTCAAAGCAGCAGTGAGCCGTGATCGTGCCACTGCACTCCATTCTAGGAGCAAGACCCTGTCTGAAAAAAAAAAAAAAAAATGCAGGAAGAAAAGAAGGGGAAGGAGAGCGTGAAGGAGAAATATATTAGTGTGCTTTAAAATGAGTAGACCTAAAGCATTAGGAAAAAAACCCTTAGAGACAAGGCTAGTGATTATGAACTAAGATTATTTGACAAAAGGTCAGATGTACTGATTAACTTTTCATCTTATTAAATATATACATTTGAATATTTAGGGCAAAAATAAAAGACAACTATTAATATAATAGAAATGTGACATATACCTTCTGAACCCATAGGGAAAATAAAAATAAGAAAACACTAATCCACAAGAAAGCAAGAAAAAAGAAAAGAGAAAGCAAATAAAAGCAAATTTTTTTAAAATGAGGGTCAAAAAAGTCTAAATATGTCGCTAACACAATATTATGCAATAGTAGATTAAACTCACAGATTAAAAGCTAGAAACTCTCAGATGTAATTAAAAGAGTTAAACTTTTTTAATTTTTTTATTTTCCTGTAAACAAAAAATAAGAAAAATAGCTAAACTCTATTAAGAAATATACCTAAAATAAAGTGACACACAGAAAAATTTAATGAAGAAATTTTAAAACATACCAGGCAATTGGCTGGGTGCAGTGGCTCACACCTGTAATTCCAGCACTTTGGGAGACCAATGCAGGTAGATCACTTGAGGTCAGAAGTTCAAGACCAGCCTGGCCAACATGGTGAAACCCCTCTCTACTAAAAATACAAAATTAGCCAGGCGTGGTGGTACATGTCTGTCATCCCAGCTACTTGGGAGGCTGAAGCCGGAGAGTCACTTGAACCTAGGAGGCAGAGGTTGCGGTGAGCCGAGATTGCACCATTGCACTCCAGCCTGAGTGACAAGAGTGAAATTCTGTCTCAAAAAAAAAAAGGCAATTAACAACAAAACAAAACTTGATATAATTGTGCAAATATCAGATAAAATATAAGTGAAAGCTGTGAGCTTATAGCATAGCTTTTAAATACATAAAACAAAACTGACAAAATAACAAAGATATCTGTAACTAAATAAAGATATTTCAATAATATTTCTCATAAAATAAATAAATAAAACAGACAAAAATTAGTAAGGCTAGAGAGGCTTTGACATATTTTAGAAAGCTTTATCTAGTAATGTACACTGAACATTCCACCAAGCAAGCATAGATGGAAAAGTTATTAACTTGACCACCAATTCCTTCAACTAGAGCAAGCCTCAACTAATTTCAAAGTACACTTCAACATAACAGAAATCACATTTTCTGAGCGCAAGGCAACAAAAGAGACATAAATAACAAAAAATATTAACATATACGTATTTAGAAACAAAAAAGCTGGCCGGGCGCGGTGGCTCAAGCCTGTAATCCCAGCACTTTGGGAGGCCGAGACGCATCACGAGGTCAGGAGATCGAGACCATCCTGGCTAACCCGGTGAAACCCCGTCTCTACTAAAAATACAAAAAACTAGCCGGGCAAGGTGGCGGGCGCCTGTAGTCCCAGCTACTCCGGAGGCTGAGGCAGGAGAATGGCGTGAACCCGGGAGGCGGAGCTTGCAGTGAGCTGAGATCCGGCCACTGCGCTCCAGCCCGGGTGACAGAGAAAGGACTCCGTCAAAAAAAAAAAAAAAAAAAAAAAGCATACATCCAAGTAATCCACAGGTTACAAACAAAATTGTGAGAGAAATTACCAAATATATAGAAATAAGTGAGTATAAAATCATTACTTAAAGCACTTAGGATATAGCCAAAATATCATTTAGAGAGAAATTATTAGAGTAAATGGTTTTAATAGAAAGTATTCATTAATAAAGATAGATGAACTAAACATGAGCTCAAGATGATTTAAAAAAGGAAAATCTCAAAAGTAGGAAACAATAATAAAATGTCCTACTTTTATTAGGCAAAACTAATGAAATTAAAAGTATTTTAAAATAATCAACAAAACAATTTTGATTTTTTGAAACAAAATTAAAGAAAAGGAAAAGCAATAACAATACAAGGAACAAAATAGAAATGTAGGGAGACAGCAAAATTTCCTCAAAATCATAAGAAAATGCACTAAAAAAATGCAAATACTACAAAATGAACACTTTGTTAGCCTAGCCAAATCATCCATTTTGCCTGAGCATTTGACACTACTCATGGCAGTCAGAAAAACCTTGTATCATGAGATAAACTGAGAATGGCAGCAGGTGGAAAAAAAAGGAAAGAAAACCAGAAGGAAGGCAGAGAGAGAAGGAGGGAGGGAGGGAGGGACAGACAACAAGCCTTATATGTTCTTAAATTGAATAATAGTTCCATTTAGCACTGGAACCTAAAATAAAGGCTTAAGTTCATATGCTTTACATTGCTGGCTTCCTAATGGAAACAATTTTAGTGCTGATTTTTACACTATTGATACATATAAATCTAAGTAACCAAACCCAGGTTTGACTGCTTGCGGCTAAAAAGCCAGACATGAGAGACAAGGGTTGTTGGGATGAAAAGCAGATTGAATTGGAAAGTCAGCAAACGGAGAAGATGGAGAACCAGCATTCTAAAGTACCATCCATCTAATGTCTTTCAGCCTGGCTGGAGGGTTTCTATGGGAGGCGGGATATGGGGAAACTATGCGCAGGAGTTAGAATCAAGAGATGACTGAGGAACACAGAGATCTGGGTGCCAGCAAGAGTCAGAGGAGGTTGGAAATGTCTCTGTCCTTAGTCAGGTCACAATGCTCCCATAAATCTTTAACAAAATGTAATTAGTGTTTACATAATTCCCCCTTAGTCGCACAGTTAGTTTCAAAAATTACATGATTGCTGTTTCTGCATTTTATCTCAGGGCTCTAAAATTGTCCCAGCGTACATGCAGGAATGGGTAAAGGTCCCTTAAACAAAAAAAGAGTTCATGTTAGTTATTTTGCTGTTTCACTGTCATAAAAATGTGTTGTGACCCTTGCCAATATATAATCGTGATGGAGAATTATTTTTCCACCAATGAGAATAATCAGCAAACTAAATAACTTTATAGATTATGCCCCTTAAACTCCTGCTATGTCTCTGATTAAGTGAGCCAGTTCTTCTGAAGACAGGACTTGCTTGCAAGCACTGCAACTTAAAAAAGAAAAAAAATGTTTCTCAGTTCCAATTTGCCTCCAGTTTTTATTGACAATACAGATCTTTAAAAAAACATATGACCTGGCCAGGCGCCGTAGCTCATGCCTGTAATCCCAGCACTTTGGGAGGCCGAGGCAGGCAGATCACCTGAGGTCAGGAATTTGAGACCAGCCTGGCCAACATGGCAAAATCCCATTGCTACTAAAAATACAAAAATTAGCTGGATGGCACACACCTGTAATCCCAGCTACTTGGGAGGCTGAGGTAGGAGAATCGGGCTGCTTTTCTTCATGGTCCAATAACGAGATGCAGATGAACTAGGAAAGAAGACAGTTTTTATTTATGTAACTGGGTACAGAGAGAAGGCCTAGAAATTTTTGCCAGACCAACTCAAAATTACAAAGTTTTCCAGAGCCGATATACCTTCTAAGCTCTATGTCTACGTGTAAGTGTGCATTCGTCTAAAGACATAAGTGATTAACTTCTTCTAATCTATGACTAAGAAGTGAGTCCTGAAGACCTTCCTCTGGAGCTTCAGTAAATTTACTTAATCTAAATGGGTCCAGGTGCTGGGGTGATTACCCTTATCTTGTCTCCTGCTAAATCATGGAGGTTTATGGAGTTCCTTCAGACCCCAATAAACTTGTCTGTGGAGGCCTGGGGATTTTCTTCAGACCCCCCAATAAACTGGTTATAATCCTAAACGGCTCCTGTTAAGAATTCCTTCGTAATCTTGTCATGCTTCAAGGCCCAGGAAAGGCCTAGGCAAATTCTTGGTGGGCTTGTTACATTCCAACCTGGCTCTATCAGCTTTTAATATTTAACTTAACCCCTCAGTCAGTGCTGAAACTGTTGTTACGGAGGCCTGTGTTAGTGAGACCTGCCCTGCCACAGTAAGGCAAGGAATAAGTAAACTTAGTAATGGAAATCTAGGAGAAGAATATAATGAACCGTGAAGAATAGAACAGATATTTTGAGACTACAGACTGAAATAGGAAAAAAAGTAAAAGAAGCAAAACTTAAAATAAGTATTACTAACTCTTGAAGAGTTTTAAATTCTCATAAAACTGAAAAGAAAAGAAAAGGTGCTAAACTCAACTACATTTTTCGCACTCTAAAGATATTCACCATGAAAGATGTAGGACTATAAAAGAGGATCGGAAAATGTAAGCTCTTAGGATTTCTTGTTTGTCATTATAACATCCTTGCTCTGCCCTATTCTAATACCTCTGGGAAATGTGCTAGTAAGAACCTTTGTCTCCATGTCCAAAGAAAATCACATTATTTTTTGTTGGTATTTTAGCAAAGGGTGTGTCTTAGTCCGTTCGGGCTGCTATAACAGAATACAATAAACTGTTAAACAACAAACATTTATTTCTCACTGTCTAGAGGCTGGGAATTCTAAGATCAAAGTGCTAGCTGATTTTGTTCCTGGTGAGGGAGGTTTTCGTGGCCTACAGACAGTTGCCTTGTTGTGTCCTCACATGTCAGAAACAACCTCTCTCGTGTCTCTTCTTATAAGGGCACTACTCCCAATCATGAGGACACTACCTTCATAACCTAATTACCTCCCAAAGGCGCCACTTCAAATGCCATCACATTAGAGATTAGGGCTTCAACATACAGATTTGAGGGGGACATAAACATACAGTCATAGCAAGATACAAGCCTAACATATAAATTCCTTTTCTCTTAATTCTACTGCTCTTCAGTATCCTAAAATATCTGAAGGGTTTCTTCTAACATATGTTATTTCCCAAGCCAGCTTTAAAATTCTGATTAAATTTGAGATTATCAGAAAGAAAAAATATAGAAAAATTATCATTACAAACATTTTAAAACATAATTACAAATAAACTTTCTGTACTGTAAAAAAAAAAATACAGTGAGAGCTGGTATAATGGTAGAAATTTGAAAGGAAGAGAAAAAAAAGACAATGAAGAGATAACGTAAATTAGTAACCTTTAACTATTAACCAGTCTCCTGAAAGAATGTGACCTAGATTAAGAATGTTTAAAAAAATATTTTATTTCATTAGGAAAAAGTGGCCTTCACTCATATAAGCCATCATACGGGCCATTCAAAATGGCCTGGATATTTAAGTTATTAAAGTGGAGTTAACATTGACTTAATAAGAGATAGCATATTCCTAGAAGATTTAATGTTTCCCAAAGGTCTATTTTCTGGTGTTACAAGTGGATTTTCAACAGGAACTCAGTACATAATTTTTTTTTAAGTAATTTATTTTATTTTTAGCAAATCGTCCAATAGCAACCAGTAAGCTCCTACTGTCTTTCTCAGTTTCCTCTGGTCTTTGGTAGCATCTCGATTCCTTTATTTGTACTGACAGGTTTTTGTTTTTGGTTTCTATTTTGGTTTAGTTTGGGTCTTTCTTTCTGTCTTTTGTTCGTTCACTTGTTCTTTCTTCTTCCTTTCTTTCTGTCTTTCTGTCTTTTAAATAAATAAAAGGCCCACAGAAACAAGAAACCACATAGAAAGGACCAAAAACAAGTTGTTCTTCTGGTTAGAGAGTTAAGTTGCAAAAAAGAAGCAAGAAGAAATAATGCTGGCAAAATATGCTGGGAAGACCACGGAAAAAATACACTAAGAAATTTATATCACAATCTGAAGTCACAGGGTCACAAAACAAAACTCCAAAAGATAAAAGGTAGAAATAATAAAAATGAGAAGATGTAGCAAATGGGAATCGAAGAAGGGACAGACTGCAAAATGCAAACAAAGAAAACACTAAAATAGAATTCAAGATAAAAAGGAAAGATTGATCTTCATCTTTTCCTCCATAAAGTTTATTACATCTAAACTTGGACCACTACTGCTGCAGAGATTAAGCCTTTTCTGACTTCCCCTCCTTGAAAGAATTGGGACTTGCCTGTCATAACAATCAGGCAAATCACATGAATTTATTTTGTGTAGGTCTAAATACACCAATTTTTTAAAAGATTACCAAAGTACATTAAAAGTGACCTAACTATATCCTATCTACAAGAAAGTCACTTCAAATTTAACAATAAAAGTTTAAAAAAATGAAAAATATATGCCATGAAACATTAATTTTTTCAAAAAAAAAGGCAGAAATGGCTACATTAATATCAGGTAAAGTGGACCTGAATGCAAAGAAATTTACCAGGGATGAAAGAGGGACATTATATCATGATAAAAATATCAATGTATCAAGAAGACATAGAAATCCTACATATGTACATACCAAACAACAGTGCTTCAAAACACACTGGAAAAAAAAAAAATACCTACTAGAACTGAAGAGAAACAGAAAACCCCACAACTACAGTTGGAAAGTTTAATGCCTCATTCTCAGCAATTGCTAGAACTACTAGATGGAACATGAAATAGGTGAGAGAATTAGCTAGGCAATATTTGAGGGGGGACTATTTCAATCAGAGAAGACAACAAGTAAACCACCCTAGGGTAGGAACATTTTCCAGACTATTTGAGGAAAAGCAAGCAAGCAAGTACCATATAGCTGGAACAGAATGAAAAGTGACATAAAAGAAGCTATAAGAGAGATTTAGAGGGACAGATCTTCCAGGTCTACCTTTGAAAGTCAGTGTTGTGATTTTGACTTCTGTTAAATCAAGATGGGGAGCCATTGGTGGATCTTAAGCCGGAGTCTTGCTGACACTTTAAAAGGGTCCCGCTAACTGCTCTACTAGAAATTGACTGGGAGGCAAGGGTGAAAGCAGAGAGCTCAATTAGAGAGACAACAGTAAGTTGGACCACAGTGAGAGTCATAAAGGTGGTAAAAAGTGTCAGGTTCTTATAACACACTAAGGGATCTGCTGTCTCATCATATTTCATTGTATTCTGCTAGAAGTCGTTATGGTACTCTAGAAAAAAGAACTAGGGAATTGGGAGTGGGAAAGAACTGTATTTCTGTTCAAAAATGCTACCATTAACCTATTTTCTTGTTTTGATTTTCAAGAATACCTCAAGTTCACACTAGTAAGTTTCTAATGTATTTTTAATGCATTAGTTTCTTGTAGGGCTAGGGTGAGCAAATCTTTTCTATAAATATTTTTAATGTTTTGTGTTTGTTTTGTTTGTTGAGTTTTTGTGGTTTTTTGGTTTGTTTGTTGTTTTTGGTTTTGTTTTGTTTTGAGACAGGGTCTTGCTCTGTCACCTACCCTGGAGTGCAGTGGTGTGATCATAGCTCACTACAACCTCCTCTCCTGGATTCAAGCAATTCTCCTGCCTCAGCCTCCTGAGTAGCTGGGACTACAGATGTGTGCCACCATGCTTGGCTAACTTTTTTTTTTTTTTTGTAGAAACTGAGTCTTGCTGTGTTGCCTAGGCTGGTCTCAAAGTCCTGGCCTCAAACAATCCTCCTGCCTTAGCCTCCTAAAGTGCTGGGATTACAGGCATAAGCCACCATGCCCAGCCAAATATTTTAAATTTTATAAGCCATAAAGTCTCTGTCACAACTACTCAACTCTGCTGTTGTAGCACAAAAACAGTCATAGACAATATATAAAAGAATGAGCATGGATATGTCCCAATAAAATACTCTTTTAGACATTGAAATTTGAATGTCATACATGTGCCACAGAATATTATTATTACTATTGTTATTATTATTTCAACTATTTAAATATGTAAAATCCATTCTTACCTCACAGGACATGCAAAAATAGCCAACATACTAGATTTATTCCATGGGCTGTATTTCACCAACTCCCACTCTATGGTTTAAATACCCTAACTCCACATATTTATCTCTGGTAAACAATCCTGGTATTATGCTTCTTACAATTTCATGCTTTCTTATAATTTTGTGCTTTTTTTTTTTAAAGACAGAGCTTCACTCACCCAGGCTAGAGTGCCCTGGTGTGATCATGGCCCACTGCAGCCTTGACTTCCAAAGCAATCCTCCCACCTCAGCTTTCTGAGCAGCTGGGACTACAGGCACATGCCACCACACCCAGCTAATTATTTTCTATTTTTTTGCAGAGATGGGGGTCTCACTATGTTGCCCAGGCTGGTCTTGAACTCCTAGGCTCAAGCCGTCTGCTTGCCTCACAGCCTTCCAAAGTGCTGGGATTGCAGGCATGAGCCACTGTGCCAGCCTATTTTGTGCTTTATCAAGTAACATCAACAAAAAAGATATACCTATATTTCAGTACTTGGTAACAACTTTACCTTAAATATTTCACACCAGGCCAGGCATGGTGGCTTACACCTATAATCCCAGTACTTCGGGAAGCCAAGGAGGTGGATCACTTGAGTGCGGGGTTCCAGACCAGCCTGGGCAACATGGTGAAACTCTGTCTCTACAAAAAAAATATTAAAAAATTAGCTGGGTGTGGTAGCATGCACCTCTAGTCCCAGCTACTCAGGAGGCTGAAACTGGAGGATCGCTTGAGCCCCGGAAGTGGAAGCTGCAGTGAGCCATGTTCGTGCCACTGCACTGCAGCCTGGAAGACTGAGACCCTGTCTCAAAAAAATATATTAAAAAAAAAAAACTCGTATCAAACAATGTCAAAAAATAATGTTAGCATACAACTTCTAAGCAAGACCATTATATGTCCTATATTTTATAAATTGTAATCTTGACATTCTAGACAAAATTGCTAATGGTCAATGATAAGTAAAGGTGATTTAAAGTAGCTTATCACAAGGTCTTTGTCAACTACACTGGGCAAAGAGAAGGGGGAGGGGAAATGAAGTTTCTTCACATTTAAATAAATGAAATTTAGTTGTTAATGACGCAGATGATCCCACTCAATGCAGAAGCTTAGGGACTGGGAAGACAGGAAAGCCCAGTACCTACTGATGTGTTTGCCTTTGTCTCTTTCAGTGGACAGTTCTGGGAAAATCAGTAAGTTTGGATCATTTCCTTGCCTTACCTATTTCTGTGCCTAGGACCTTTACATTCTTTTTCCCAAATGTTCTTGTATTACAAATTCTTCTACCTTACAGCAGTCAAAATTTCTTCAATGAGTGATTTCCTCATATTTCAGTTTAATTCTTCTTATCTATTTTCCTTTTGTAACAAAGTATAATGGCCCTGTGTTTGATTCTAGTTATTTACTACCAAAGATTTTGGTAGCATATATTCCCAGCTAATCTATCACAACAGAGCCTAGTTCCTCTGTGCTATAATCTGGCAACAAATAATTTTTAATAAAAAATAAAATCCTCTAAGATTGACAAAAAGAGTATGTGTTCAGGATGAGAGGTGATTTTGGTAATTGACCAACAATACACATTTTTCAAACTGACCAAAACAGTGAGCAAAAAACTGTTTTGCAGAAGACATGTGAAAGACTTATGAAAGAACAAAGAAAGGAAGGAAATGCAATAGTTTAAATTTCAGTAGAATTGATATTACCTACCCAAGATTTCAAATCCCTATATTAACTAAATGTCATCCTAAAGACAATCCTCTATGTGGAGTGGGATGTGGAGCATTGGCCAGCAACACTCCTGAGGATGAAACAGAGAGTTTTATGCTCCCTTCAAGTCCTGTTTCTAAATTCACCTAGGAAGGATACTATTGGAAGGTGGGTTCTTCTTGAGTTAGAAAATCCCCACTGATCTTTCTTCTGTGTTTTGTTTTTAGCACTGACTCCTGTGGGTAAGTTCCATATCTCTTCTCAACTCTGATATTTTACATTGCTTATTATAATTCTTTTGTGACCTGTCTGTTTCTACTCCCAAAATAGAGATCTGTGCTTCTAAGGCTAATTTGAATGTTCCTATCTTCCAGAAACTTCCAAGGTTTTTCTCCCCCCCTTTCTGTTTGAGACAGGATCTCTCTATGTTGCCCAGGTTGATCTTGAACTCCTGGGCTCAAGTGATCCTCCTGCCTCGGCCTCCCAAAGTGCTGGGATTACAGGTGTGAGCAACTGTGCCAGGCCCCAAGTTTTAAAGAACTACTTTTCAGAGATTGCTGTAGAAGAGATGAAGTTCATATGAAAGGGTGCCACAATCTCTGGCCATCTTCTAGGCTCTGAAAAAGAATCTCCTCCCTAATTCTCAGCAAAACATAATGAAAGGAAGATTGGTTTCTGAATTCCATTAGTTCTTTGCTGGGAATTTAGAACTCTTTTTTAGTTATAGGTGAAGTCCCTCTGAATCATATTAATGGGGGAAAAAAAACTAGTTAAAAACAAAATCCCATCTACTTTCTGTTGCCTTTTAAATAACTTTACCTTTGAAAGACAGTAGGTATTGAGTATTGACAATGTATTGTACACTGTGCTAGGCACTTACAAAAGTAGCATCTCTTATTCTTACCATATCCTTGCCTGGTAGCTATTATTATTCCCCATTTTACAGATTAGGAAACTAACTCAGATATTTACCCAAGGTTAAAGACTTGGTAAACATTGGTGTCAGGATTTAAACTCAGGATGTCCTATCTCCAAAATACACACCCTTCCCATACTAACACATTGCCTCCTACACTGAATCATAAATGCATTTTTTGTGATTAGTCATGAAACTTGACGGAATGTTTGTAAATACAAATATACATCTACAGAAAAGTTGGATAATTAAATGTACACAAAAGGATCCTTTTAAAAATAGAAGACCACATTTAAATCAATGTTTGACTTTTTTAACTGTTTTCTGGATTCAGATTTCTCTCTATTGGGATTACTTAATATATATGGCTCAGCTCTTCAAGCAAGGAAACCATACAAAACAAAGCAGAATAATAACTTTTAATTCTGTAAATATATGATCAAAAGAAGCAAATAAGACTTAAACCTAGTGAGACACGTTTCAAGCATTTCAAACATTCCAAACACTGACACGAACACAAAATATGTCCTTATATTTAATCATGTTTAAGCCTCATTCTTCTTTCTCAGTTCACACTAGAAAGAGAGTGGGTTTGGAGGGAGAGGAAGGCAGAGCGATGAAGTTGAAAGGGGCAATTAATTTCTTTCTTTCTTTTTTTTTTTTTTTTTTTTTAAAATTTTCATTTTGTCACCCAGGCTGGAGTGCAATGGCGTGATCTTGGCTCACTGCAACCTCCGCCTCATGGGTTCAAGTGATTCCACTGCCTCAGTCTCCCAAGCAGTTGGGGTTAAAGGCGTGTGCCACTATGCCTGGCTAATTTTGTATTTTTAATCAGGGTTTCACATATGTTGGTCAGGCTGGTCCTCGAATCGCTGACCTCAGGTGATCCGCCCGCCCTCCGGCCCTCCCCAAAAGTGGCTGGGATTGTACAGGGCGGCAAGGCCAGCCCCCCATTGCCGCAGCCCCCAGGGAAATTTAATTTCTTTTGACTCATGGTACAAGAAACAGTAGGCTTCAGACAATCATAATGTGTCAACATCCCTTACAAAAATGCCTCCTCACCCCATAGAAAAAGTGAATTAGGAGCTGTGAATCTTGTGAGTTTCTCCTTACCAAAAAAAGAGAGAGGAAAAACAAAAAAAGGAAAAAGGTGGGCTCTGACAATTGATGTTATATGTCAACTTGACTCAGAAGAACCCTGACTAATACAAGGGCTCTGAGAAGGGATCACAGGCCAAGTCTCTTCCCAGAGGTAATAAATTTTAATGAATATTAATTTTTTCAGTTGCCAGAGAAAATCCATTTAATCTTTTAAAAAAAAAATTTGTAAAAGATATATTCTTATTGACATAATCTTTCAAACACATTCTTCCCAATTGATTTTTTTTTTCTATTTCTTTTAAAAAATAGAGATGGGGTCTCACTATGTTGCCCAGGCTGGCCTCGAACTCCTGGCCTCAAGTGATCCTCCCATTTCAGCCTCTCAAAGTGCTGGGATTACAAGTGTGAGCCACTGCATCTGGCCCTAATTCATATTTTTAGAAAAAAGAGGTTAAGGTTTAATTCAGTGTTCAAAGAAAGTTTTAAGACAGATTAAACCAACAAACATCATCATCCCAGCAAACTGAGTCTCTTATTTCTCACCTCCTCATTCAACTAATAAGTATATGATATTTTAAAATGTAATTCATAGCCTGAGAACTATAATGATTCATCCCTCTGATACTGAAGAGATATTTTACGGTCTAGATCCAATTGTGCTCTCCCTGCCAACCACTGGATTAAGAACCTAAGATTAGTTTCCTAATAAAGCCCACACTCTATTTTCTACATTAAGTATCATTTAGATAAAATTGTTAATGTGATAGCTATTTCATGATATCTTTTAGCTTTAACAAAATTAATCCAATTTAAAATTGTAATAATTACTTTTAATCACCTTGAATGTATTATGATGATCCCCAAAGTCTTGATTAAATCTTTTGATTGTATTAAAATTTTGTAGTGTGGGCTACTGCCTGCAATAAATGTACTTGCAGCCAGGGCTTGCAAGTCTTTATATTATGAAGATTTACTCTGTAAATGTAGGATGATTATGAGGTCCAAGAGAAGGAAAACATGTATGAACTATGTTGAAATCTGGGAGAAGGAAGAAAAGAACTTAGAATGTGGTGGAATAATGATTTGTGGCTTACTTGTGAAATGCAAACTTGAAATAAAAGTGAACCTCACTTTATGGGATAGCTGGATTCCTCAAAATAAATCCTGTAAATCTAATCTATGTTAATTAAATACAAGATTTAAAAGATGACAGCAAATATATTAAAATAAGGGTATGAAGATTCTATTTGAAGTAACTAGAGATATTTTCAGTGTGGTGGGAGAAAGAACAATTTTTTTTTTAATTCTGTGAAATTAGGAAAGGTGCAGCTAGAATAAACACTGGGTGCTTCAGGAAATCCTATAATACTTAATTTTGGTTTACAAAAGCTATATAATTTAGAAGGTAAATTTAGGTTAAAATGAGTCATGAAGTATTACACACAATAGCAAATAACTACCCCAAGAGAGAGTAAAACTAAAATATTCAAAACTTAAGAAAATCAGCTTATGTGAGGATTACATTCCATGAAATTCGTAAGGTTAGAAGCTTCAATGGAAAAGCATGATCTTACCATTCCACACCACCATACCCCTAAACAAAACAAAACAGTGTCCACTGGTAGCACTGTCGAAGATCAAAATATTCTGAACTATTTTCTCAATTTAGCAATGCTTGAAATATATTACCACTGATTTTCATTAGGAAATTGAAAACTGATTGTCTAGAATAAAATGTCAGAGTACCATATTTTAATGAAGGACTGTAAAGGGGAAATATACAAAAGGTTCAGAAAACATTACAGCAATTTTCCTAATGTTATTTTAGTTAGATGTCAACAGCTGAAAATAATAAAAGAAAACACGGAACTACAACAACCCTTTTGATTTATAATTAGTTTCTTACCTAATACAGGTGTGCCTCATTTTATAATCGATAAAATTCTGAAGTTATGTGTATGCCAATTTTTTAAACGTCAAACCCTAAATGTAAAAAACGAAAAGTCCCATAATTCAGTTTTAAGCAAGAAAATTTTCCTGTAATTGGCCAGGGGTGGTGGCTCACGCCTGTAATCCCAGCACTTTGGGAGGCCAAGGCAGGTGGATCACCTGAGGTCAGGAGTTCAAGACCAGCCTGACCAACATGGAGAAACCCCATCTCTACTAAAATACAAAATTAGCCGGGTGTGGTGGCGCATGCCTGTAATCCCAGCTACTGGGGNTTGTGCTCTCCCTGCCAACCACTGGATTAAGAACCTAAGATTAGTTTCCTAATAAAGCCCACACTCTATTTTCTACATTAAGTATCATTTAGATAAAATTGTTAATGTGATAGCTATTTCATGATATCTTTTAGCTTTAACAAAAATTAATCCAATTTAAAAATTGTAATAATTACTTTTTAATCACCTTGAATGTATTATGATGATCCCCAAAGTCTTGATTAAATCTTTTGATTGTATTAAAATTTTGTAGTGTGGGCTACTGCCTGCAATAAATGTACTTGCAGCCAGGGCTTGCAAGTCTTTATATTATGAAGATTTACTCTGTAAATGTAGGATGATTATGAGGTCCAAGAGAAGGAAAACATGTATGAACTATGTTGAAATCTGGGAGAAGGAAGAAAAGAACTTAGAATGTGGTGGAATAATGATTTGTGGCTTACTTGTGAAATGCAAACTTGAAATAAAAGTGAACCTCACTTTATGGGATAGCTGGATTCCTCAAAAATAAATCCTGTAAATCTAATCTATGTTAATTAAATACAAGATTTAAAAGATGACAGCAAATATATTAAAATAAGGGTATGAAGATTCTATTTGAAGTAACTAGAGATATTTTTCAGTGTGGTGGGAGAAAGAACAATTTTTTTTTTAATTCTGTGAAATTAGGAAAGGTGCAGCTAGAATAAACACTGGGTGCTTCAGGAAATCCTATAATACTTAATTTTGGTTTACAAAAGCTATATAATTTAGAAGGTAAATTTAGGTTAAAATGAGTCATGAAGTATTACACACAATAGCAAATAACTACCCCCAAGAGAGAGTAAAACTAAAAATATTCAAAACTTAAGAAAAATCAGCTTATGTGAGGATTACATTCCATGAAATTCGTAAGGTTAGAAGCTTCAATGGAAAAGCATGATCTTACCATTCCACACCACCATACCCCTAAACAAAACAAAACAGTGTCCACTGGTAGCACTGTCGAAGATCAAAATATTCTGAACTATTTTTCTCAATTTAGCAATGCTTGAAATATATTACCACTGATTTTCATTAGGAAATTGAAAACTGATTGTCTAGAATAAAATGTCAGAGTACCATATTTTAATGAAGGACTGTAAAGGGGGAAATATACAAAAAGGTTCAGAAAACATTACAGCAATTTTCCTAATGTTATTTTTAGTTAGATGTCAACAGCTGAAAATAATAAAAGAAAACACGGAACTACAACAACCCTTTTGATTTATAATTAGTTTCTTACCTAATACAGGTGTGCCTCATTTTTATAATCGATAAAATTCTGAAGTTATGTGTATGCCAATTTTTTAAACGTCAAACCCTAAATGTAAAAAACGAAAAAGTCCCATAATTCAGTTTTAAGCAAGAAAATTTTCCTGTAATTGGCCAGGGGTGGTGGCTCACGCCTGTAATCCCAGCACTTTGGGAGGCCAAGGCAGGTGGATCACCTGAGGTCAGGAGTTCAAGACCAGCCTGACCAACATGGAGAAACCCCATCTCTACTAAAAATACAAAATTAGCCGGGTGTGGTGGCGCATGCCTGTAATCCCAGCTACTGGGGAGGCTGAGGCAGGAGAATCGCTTGAACTCGGGAGGCGGAGGTTGTGGTGAGCCAAGATCGTGCCATTGCGCTCCAGTGTGGGCAATAAGAGTGAAACTCCGTCTCAAAACAAAAAAGGAAATTTTCTTGTAATACAATCAACCACTCCTGTAAATTATTTGTTGGAAACTAAGAATGCCTTGTCTTGACTGAATTAGAGAGTTTTTTCCTGTACTGTCTCATTGGGAAGTAGTAATGGCCAATATTTACTGACTGCTTATTATGTCCCATGCACTGTACCAAGTGCTTTTATTTAGATAACATTATTTAATCTCATAACACCTCTTTGAGGTAGCTACTACTATTGCCCCCATTTTACAGACAGAAACTAAAGTTTGCCAAAGGTCACCCAGCTAGGCAGGTGTGGGAGGCAGGATTTGAACCAGTCTGTCTCCAAAGGCTATGTTCCTTTAACATTTGTCTATAATATTTAAAAACTTACAAAGTGAGCAGATCAAACTAAATATAAAAATAGTGAGTCTTTGATTTACCTTAATAAACCCATTAAACCCAGATAGCAGGAATAGTAAACCTAGGTCTTCTTCTTTTCTTTTTTTTTTTTTTTTGAGACTGAGTCTCACTCTGTCACCCAGACTGAAGTGCAGTGGTGCGATCCCAGCTCACTGCAATCTGCGCCTTCCGGGTTCAAGTGATTCTCCTGCCTCAGCCTCCTGAGTAGCTGGGGTTACAGGTGTGCCTCTCACCATGCCTGGCTAATTTTTGTATTTTTAGTAGAGATGGGGTTTCACCATGTTGGCCTGGCCGGTCTCCAACTCCTGACCTCAAGTGATCCGCCCACTTCGGCCTTCCAAGGTACTGGGATTACAGGTGTGGGCCACCACTCCCAGCCCAAATCTTCTGATTCAGCTTTTATAATAAGTATTATTTCTACCATACTAAATATTAAATATTAGATTTCCTCAAAGCAAGACATGCCTCTGCTCCATGGCAAGAACTCACACAACTCCTTGGTGGCTCAGATATTTCTTTTACCTAATTTAAGGAACCATATTACTGAAAAAAAAAAAAAAAGCAAATAAAAAATACCTAGCAGAAGCTAATAAATTCAAGTTTGTTAAATCACACAGGAATTGAGACATAACAGAGCTAATTTACCCGAACACGATCAAAGGACCTGAAATTTTTGCAGAGTATTGCAAGAAGCAGTCTATGGTAATGATCAAAACTGAACTCTGGAGTCTGACCACTCAAGTTCAAATCCCAGCCCCAACACCTACTGATTACATAACCTTATTCATATTCCTTTAAGTATTCTGTGCCTCAGTTTCTTCATCTGTAAAATGAGGTTAATAATACCCTACCTGGTTGTTGTGAGTATCAAATGATTTAATACATAAAGTGCTTAGAACAGTGAGTACTTGGTGTGTAATAAGCACTTAGTAACTATCAGCTAGTACTGCATAATAAGATATGCTTTTATTCAATATAGAAAGCATATTTGAGTTTCCTTTTTCTATCTTGAGAAATATAATTATTGCTTCCTCCCACAATTTTTCCTTAAAATAAATTCTATTTCTTTTCAGAATACATCCTCTGTTAGCCACTAAGCATTATTCATTAGCCATAATCCACTGAACAAATGTCAGTTCATTTACAATACATTTCCTTTTCTCTTATTAGTCTTCCAAATTATTGAAAATAGTATAGAATTTGGCTGGGCGCAGTGGCTCACGCCTGTAATCCCAGCACTTTGGGAGGCTGAGGTGGGCAGATCACGAGGTCAGGAGATCGAGACCATCCTGGCAAATATGGTGAAACCCCGTCTCTACTAAAAATAGAAAAAAAAAAAAATTAGCCAGGCGTGGTGGCGGGCACCTGTAGTCCCAGCTACTCGGGAGGCTGAGGCAGGAGAATGGTGTGAACCCGGGAGGAGGAGCTTGCAGTGAGCGGAGATGCGCCACTGCACTCCCGCCTGGGCAACGGAGCAAGACTCCGTCTCAAAAAAAAAAAAAAAGAAAAGAAAAGAATCCAGAATTGTATCGATAGTTTTATTATTTTATGTATAGAGAGCCATCATTTTGATAACTTGAGATTCAGAAAAATTTCAGTTTGTTAGTTTTAAGACAAAAAAGGAACCAGTATCAAGGGGGAAAAAATAGAAATAAAGAGAAAATACTTGCTATCTAAATCATGCCCTTTTGTTGTATGCTCAGTTATATTAACAGGTTACATGGATGAAGAACTTGCAAAAAAATCTTGTTCCAAAATCCAGATTCTAAAAACTGGAGGCACTGCAAGGTCTCAGAATAGCCAAGAAGAAAACAAGGAAGCACTAAAGAATGACATCATATTTACAAATTCTGTTGAATCCTTGAAATCAATACACATAAAGGAGCCAGAAAGAGAAGGAAAAGGCACTGATTTAGAGAAAGACAAGATACGAATGGAGGTCAAGATAGACAGTGACGCTGGAATACCAAAAAGACAGGAAACCCAACTAAAAATCAGTGAGATGAGGGTACCAAAAGGACAGGGAGCCCAAATAAAGAAGAGTGTGTCAGGTGTACCAAGAGGACAGGAGTCCCAAGTAAAGAAGAGTGAGTCAGGTGTACCAAAAGGACAAGTAACTAAGAGTGGGTTGGTTGTACTGAAAGGACAGGAAGCCCAGGTAGAGAAGAGTGAGTTGGTTGTACTGAAAGGACAGAAAGCCCAGGTAGAGAAGAATGAGATGGGTGTGCCAAGAAGACAGGAATCCCAAGTAAAGAAGAGTGAGTCGGGTGTCCCAAAAGGACAAGAAGCCCAGGTAAAGAAGAGTGAGTCAGTTGTACTGAAAGGACAGGAAGCCCAGGTAGAGAAGAGTGAGTTGAAGGTACCAAAAGGACAAGAAGGCCAAATAGAGAACAGTGACGCAGATGTGCCAAAGGAACAGGAGGTCCAAGAAAGGAAGAGTGAGGCAGGTGTACTGAAAGGACCAGAATCCCAAGTAAAGAACACTGAAGTGAGCGTACCAGAAACACCGGAATCCCAACTAAAGAAGAGTGAGTCAGGTATACTAAAAGGACAGGAAGCCCAAGAAAAGAAGGAGAGTTTTGAGGATAAAGGAAATAATGATAAAGAAAAGGAGAGAGATGCAGAGAAAGATCCAGGTAAAAAAGAAAAGGTGATAAAACACAAAAGGTGACAAAGGAAAGGGCAAAGTTAAAGGAAAGCGAGAATCAGAAATCAGTGGTGAAAATCAAAAGGCTCAAAAGGGCGAAGGCAAGTAAAGGAAAGAAGTACAACAAAAAAGCGGAAGAGTAAGGATATGTTTTTTAAAGGTCCATAAGACAAGTGATTATTATGATTCCCATCCTCCAGATACAAACCATATCCCAGCCATTGCCTAAACAGATTATAATTATAAAATCCCTTTCATCTTCATATCACAGATTCTGCTCTTCAGAAGTGTCACCCTTTTTAATCTCTCAGTCACAAACCTCAGTTTCCAAATATTTGTTTTATAAGTTAATATGTATATGCTTCCGTCAAGAAAGACTGGATACTTTCTGAAGTAAAACATTTTAATTAAAGAAATATATAGTAATATCCTTTGACACGTATGTCCATGATAGCCTCTCCAACCAATCAACTAGTAACTCCTCATGGCAAGCCTAATGTTTGCAAGGCGCTGGTCTAGCAATAAGGGGTGTACAGAAAAACACAAGTCAGAGCTCCTGCAATCAAGTAGCTTACAATATATATAGTGATATATGTATACATGGCAATTTTTTAAGTAAAATCTAAGTTACAAAAAATAGTTTAAATGGACAGCATAATCCATCGTGGGATGAGAAAGTAGAGGTGATCACTTCATGGGGAAGAGAGTGGTGGTATATGATATGTCACAGCAGATGGATAAGATGTTGATATGCTGAGTGAATTACAACAAGTAAAAGAAAGGCAAAGGGTTGAAGGCTGTCATGCCATGCTCCAGGTGCAGTAGGCAATTTTGCTGTTACAGCAGTTTGAAAAGGAGAATATAAAGGGATTTGAAAAACAAGCCAGGAATTTATATTTTCCTCTTCAGGCAGCTGGAAGCATTCCACAATGTTTGAGACACAGAGTGAAATGAGTAAGATTGTATCATTTTAAAAAGAGTTACTCTTGTGATTGTGAAAATAAGATTAAAAAAAGAAACATCATAGGTAGTAAATCTAATTAAAAGTACTTGGAGTAAGTAATGCAAAGAGAATAAATAGAAGAAAATTCAAAGAATCACTACTTCATGATGACTGCATAGGAGTAAGGAAAAGTAGAAAAAAAAACAATAGTTTCAAAACTTTTGAAACTAGGTAACAAACAAACTAGGAAATAGTTTGGGGGACAGGGAGGGAATAACAAATTGTTGTTTTAAGGGGAAAAGCAATAACATTTGTCATTCAGGAGATACCTGGAATTAGATGAGTACAAGCAACAAGAGTGAGTTCTTCAAAGCAGAAAGTACAGGACTAACAAAAGCAGAAGTCCAAGGACTGAGTTTGTTATGTGTAACATATTGAAGAAATTTAACTAAGGGATAGAAAGATATAAGGAAAACCTGTATAGTGGAATGTTCCAATAATTAAGGAAGATTAGAGCTTTGAGAAAAAATGAATGATTAAAGGATAACTGAAACTTCAAGGAAAATAAGGACTGAAAGAACACTGTAGTTGGTATTTGGAGATGACTAATGAACTTCTCAAGAGCACTTTCCAAAGAAGGTAGCTAGGAGAAGGAAGGTAAGCAAGAAGAATATAGAGATACAAGTAAGTAGCTGTGGGATGTGCCTTTCAAACATCCGAAAGAGTTCATTTATTTTAGTCTATTTTAAATAATCATTTTAGAAATTTTACTTTTATACTGTTCAATTCTGTGCTGGTTAGCCCACACCCTGAATATTACATTCAGCTCAATCATGGGATGTGGATAAACTAAATGCCTTCAGGAGAGAAAGACTCAAGTGAGCAGGAAGTTGCAGAATTCCCCTGGGAAGTCAAATATGAGGAAACAATGAGAATTAACGTTCAAATAGGTGAAAGTTCACGAGGGATTAGAATATTTTGTATAGCCCCAAAGAAATGAGATCAGTGAATGGAAGGTACAAAGTAACAAATTTTATCTTTGTAATAAGGAGAAGCAGAGGCCCAAAGAGTTTAAGCAAGAGTTTAAGGCTCATTCAGTGAGAATGCCACAGAGGAGACTCAGGAAATAGCTGAGTAATTGGAATAAATTATCTTTATGTTCCCTTCCAAATAGACTTCCTGAGAGTCTATAATTTTAGTTATTGAATTCTTTGGACTAACTAGATGTCTTTCAAGGAATCTTTTCATACTGATGTGCTATTCTTTAGAGATGTTTGATGAAAAAAGGAGAGAAACCAGACATTAGTCTCTGTCCAAAGTGTAAAATGTTCCATAAATATTTCAGGCTACCCAACCACAACCTTAAAAGAGTATCTCCACAATTTCTAGCACAATCTAATCCACTGTATGGCTGTCTACTGTGTTCTCACAGCCCTGCCACAGGTATGGAAGCCTATGTTAATTTTAAAAGTCACAGAATCCTCAGGTCTTTGATGAGCTGCATAGGTTTAGCAAAACTGAGTTGCCAGAGAGAGGGAGTGAGAGAGAAGAGGATGGAAGACAGATATTGAACATGGATTTTAACATTGTAAATTGCTTTTGTCATCTGCGGAAAATACACATTTAGAGATTTTACCAACCTTAGCTGGCATATCTTTTACACACATTGTGCTGTTATCAGGGAAAATTTTTGACCAGAAAGATTTTCACAGTTAAAAGTATTAGATGTTCATCATACTCGTGTCATTTTTTTCAGCCTCTGTGGTCCACCTGACAGCTAACTAGTAGGTTGTTTTGTTTGTTTGTTTGTTTGTTTTTCCTCACTCTTTACCCAGGCTGGAGTGCAGTGCCATGATCTTGGCTCACTGCAACCTCCTCCTCCTGGGTTCAAGCGATTCTCGTGTCTCAGCCTCCTGAGTACCTGGGATTACAGGGGTGCATCACCAAGCCCAGCTAATTTGTGTATTTTTAGTAGACACAGGGTTTCACCATGCTGGCCAGGCTGGTCTCAAACTCCTGACCTCAGGTGATCCACCGCCTCAGCCTCCCAAAGCGCTGGGATTACAGGCGTGAGCCACTGTGCCCGGCCACTACTAGGTTTTAGAAGGGTATGACTAATGCAACTTCTCTCAGATTTCTGGTAAGAAGCAAGGACCCTGTCAATGCAATTACTAAAAAACAATAGATAGGCTTCAGCAACCCAGCTCAGCTGACTCCATTATCTGTGTGTATGTCCCACTGAAGCAAGAATTCAGAAGAGACAGATCTATAGAAACTTTCCTGTATCTTCCCATAACTTCTAACTTGGGGTCAAAACATTTGCGCTCCCACTAGGTCTTTGAAGGCAAGTAAATCATACAATAGAATACTCTAACTATAAAAATGTTGTGGCCGGGCGCGGTGG
>NW_016819733.1:270842-279412 GCF_001698545.2 Rhinopithecus bieti | reverse complement strand
GGAGAACACGACTGCCAATATGTACTTCTAAGATAGTGGCAATATAAAAGTAGGAATGTGAAACTTACCTTAAGAAATCAATAATAAATTTCGTTTTGCAAATAAACTAATACAAATGTCAAATGTCCTGTTCACAAGAATGGAATGGAAGTCAATTCAATTAGTCGTTTTTCATTTAGGAGCAGAACATAGGAAAGAAAAGCAGAAAGGTGAGTTTAGAGATAATGAAACTGAATGAGAAACACAAAATATTAGGAAACAAACAATTTATGTAAAATCAGTTAATGCAGCTCCTATCCCAATTAAAGACTCCCTGAGTTAGTATTGTATTAAAAATGCAATTTCCTGGCCAGGCGTGGTGGTTCATGCCTGTAATCCCAGCACTTTGAGAGGCCGAGGCAGGTGGATCATGAGGTCAGGAGTTCAAGACCAGCCTGGCCAACATGGAGAAACCCTGTCTCTACTAAAAATACAAAAATTAGCCAGGCGTGGTGGCGCACACCTGTAGTCCCAGCTACTCAGGAAGCTGAAGCAGGAGAATTGCTTGAACCCAGGAGGCAGTGGTTACAGTGAGCCGAGATCGTGCCACTGCACTCCAGCCTGGGCAACAGAATGAGACTCCATCTCAAAAAATAAAAATTAAAAAATGCAATTTCCCATTTTCCCCTAAATATCTCTCACCCTAGGTTATAACTGACATATCAAGGAAGTGAATACAGGGAACTGGGAAAGGGGACAAGACATAGAAGGAAAAAACAGGATCCAAAGGAACAAAAGAATAAGCTGAAAAATTAATCAAAATATTCAGTTTTATATTTGATGAGATTCCTTTACTTTCCCCCTTAAAAACAATCAGGAATAGAAAAAAAACAACTAGTGTTCCTACACTCTACTTGAGAAGTTCCAATTGTGGTTTTGAAGAAATCCAAGCCTGTAATCCTAGTGTTCCAGGAATAAAGACACTCTTATCTATCATCATCCAGAAGCTTGAGCACTTGCCAAGACCGGGAAGTCAAACTTGAGATGCCATACTACAGATTATACACATTGTAATCCAGGTCTCAATAAATGTTCTATTTAAATCTTTATTAAGTTTCTCTCTTCAAAAATTAAAAACTCACAGTCTTAACTTCCTATGAATCTCTCCACATCTTAATCCATGTTTATATAAAAATGTATGCAGATATGAGTATATGTAGGAATTTTTTTCTAAAAATGGGGTCAAACTATATACATAATTCTGCAACTTGTTTTCTTCACCTAACAATACATCATGGACAACAACACATCAATCTAACATTTTAATAGCATAGCATCCAGTAGTGTGTATGAATTACTGCTTATTCAACCATTTCCTTAAAGATAGACATTTAGCTTGTTTCCAGTCTTTTGCCTTTGGCTAAATGATTCTGCCATTGCCAAATGATACTGCAATAAACATCTCTATATATGATCAGGATTTTATTTCTCTAGGATAGATTTCCAGAAGTAGAACTGCCAGATCAAAAGAAATGTGTATTTTAACGTTAATGGATATTACCTAATTACTTTTCCCAAAATTTGTAATAATTCACATTCCCACAGGAATATATGAGAGTCCTATCTTCCCCATACTTGCACTGGTGCTGGAAGCGGTAGCTATTTTTAATCTTTGTCTATTGAGAAAAGTGGTATCTAACTGTTCCTTTAATTGTATTTTCCTGACTACTAGTGAAACTGAACATTTTTTCATAAGTTTAACAGTATTTTGAATTTTCTCTCCTGTGATTTAATTGCTTTTCAAACTGGTGGTTTGCCCTTTGTCTTACTCAGTTTTGTGCGTTTTTGCATATTAAGTTTTTATCTGCCATTTGTGCTGAAAATATGTTTTCCCAATCTACTCATTCTTTCTCTACATCCAATTCATCAACCTGTACCCTAAAATTAAAATTATATCTTGAATCTGACTACTACTCATTTCCTTCATCAAGATGTCCAAATCATTGCCATATCTCACCTGCATTGCTGTGCCTGCTTCCAAACTGAGCTTCTCAATCTCACTCCCCACTCCCAACAGAATCGTGCTTTCAAAATGTAAATCAGATGAGGTCACTTCTCTACTCAAAACTCTCCAAAGACCAACCCCCATCAGTGTAAAAGTTGAAAATTGTTTTTTGTTTGTTTGTTTGTTTGAGACAGGGTCTCGAGCTGTTGCCCAGGCTCGAGTGCACTGGCATGATCACAGCTCACTGCAACCTCAACCTCCCGGGCTCAAGCAATCCTTCCATTTGGCCTCCTGAGTAGTTGGGACTACAAATGCACGCCACCATGCCCGACTAATTTTTTATTTTTTAGGTTTGGTAGAGATGAGGTCTTATGTTGCCCAGGCTGGTCTCAAACTCCTGGACTCAAGCAACCCTCCCGCCTCAGCCTCCCAAAGTGCTGGGATTAGGCTGAGTCACCACGTCCAGCTTCACGAAAGTTCTTATCATGGCCTTCAAGGCCTTACAGTATCTAGCTTCTGACTTCTCCTCTAGCCTCATCACCCACTCTCCATCTCCCTTCCATTGTTGCAGCCACACTGGCCTCCTCATTTCTCCTCATGCCTGCCAAGCATGTTCTTGCTTCAGAATCAGCCTGAACACTCCCCCTCAAACATATGCACTACTCGATTATTTTAAGAAATATGCTTAAATTTGACTACCCTAACTAAAACAGTACCCCCCATTCTCTATCTCTTTGCCCTGGTGTATCTTTATTCCTAATATTTATCACCTGACATCGTATATTTATTTTTGTTTACTGACTTTCTGCCCCACACGAATGTAAACTTTAAGGGACTTTGTTCACTGCAGAATCTCCAGTGCTTAGAAAAGTGCCTCACACATAGTAGATGCTCATCAAAGATTTGTTAACTGAAATGAAGCAAATTAAATGAAGGTACATTTTACTATACAAAAATGTATTTCATCTAGTCAAATGTGTCTGCCTTATCCTCGGTAACTTCTGGGCTTTCTAAAGGGTCTCTTTGGAATGCATATACACAATTAGTGAGAATGTAAGTTAGTCCAGCCACTGTGGAAAGCAGTTTGGATATTTCTCAAAGAACTAAAGGTAGAACTACCATTTGGCCCAGCAATCCCATTACCATATGCATGTATACTCAAAAATTATTCTACCAAAAAGACACGTGCATTCATATGTTCATCGCAGTGCTATTCACTATAGCAAAGACATGGAATCAACTTAGGTGCCCATCAGTAGTGGACTGGATAAAGAAATGTGGTACATATATACCATGGAATACTACTCAGCCATTAAATAGAATGAAATGTCCTTTGCAGTCACACGGATGCAGCTGGAGGCCATTATCCTATGCTATTTAACACAGAAACAAAGCCAAATACGGCATGTTCTCACAAGTGGGAGCTACACATTGGGTACACATGAACATAAAGATGGGAACAATAGATACTGGAGATAAGAAGAGAGCGGAAGAAGGGAGGAGGACAAGGGTTGAAAATCTACCTATTGGCTACTGTGCTCACTACCTGGGTGACAGGATCATTCATATTCCAAACCTCAGCATTACACAATATACACAGGTAACCTGCACATGTATTTGCTGAATCTTAAAAAAAAGTTGAAAAAATAAACAAATAAATAAATAAATAAATAGTCTTGTTGACTACTGTGGTACACATATTTATATTCACTTAATTTTTTCTATTTTACAATTTTTATTTTCTATTTCTTTTTTACAATTAAATAATCCATTTTGTTATGGTGCAAACAGAGGTTTCACTTTTTTTCCTTCCTGACAGATACCAAATTATGTCAGCAACATTTGTAGAATCAACTATTCTTTTTCCACTAAATTGTGCATTCTCAACAGGGGCAACATTGCCCTCCAAGGGTCAAAAACGAGTTCCAGGTGGATCAAGAAATCCAGTGATTTATTGTGATTTATTCTTTTCAGGTACAAATCACAGATGTTCAGTATCCTGAGACTTTGCTGAAGTTGCTTATCAGCTTATGTATAAAGTACATAAATGGATATATAGACAATAAAATACACAAGCAGACACACAGTATATTGGTAATATTACAGTTTTGTAAAATGAGGCAATTAGGATAAAAATGTCATATCATACTGCTTCAATTATACAGGGTATATGAAAAGTTTGAGTATCTATTAAACATGTCTTATTCTACTCTTTTTTCATTGTTTTCTTGGCTATTTTGGAATATGTTCTGCTATATGAACTTTAATTTTACCTGACTCCCCTCAAAAAAAAAAAAAAAAGCATTCTGACTGAAAGTGAGTTATCTATTTGGAGCTATTTGACATTGCTGTTATTATTGAAGTCACTCCACGCAGAAATGTTCTATGAGTCTTCATTGGTTTAGGTCTTCATATTGGTGCTTTCACAAGACTTTACAGTTGGTGCTTTCTCAAAAGTTTAGGTTTCTTCATATTAGTTCTTGTTATATTTACTCCTGCGCACCTGTAATGTTTTGTTGTCATTGTAAGTGGGATTTTTGCATTTTTTAAATTAATTTTAACAAGTATAGAGAAAAGTAATTCATTTTTTATATTTTCAGACTCTCATATTATTACTAATAGTTTTCTGGCCATTTCTTGGATTTTTTAGTATACTGTGGAAAGAGATACAATTTTGCTTTATACAATTTACATGTACACATTCTTAGTATGTGTTCTGTGTATATAGAATCCAGATTTTTCCAGGAGAATAATCTTTTATCAATTTTAATGATATTCTTTCTTTTTTTATTATTATACTTTAAGTTCCGGGGTACATGTGCAGAACGTGCAGGTTTGTTACATAGGTATTCATGTGCCATGGTGGTTTGCTGCACCTATCAATCTGTCATGTAGGTTTTAAGCCCCACATGCATTAGGTATTTGTCCTAATGCTGTCTCTCCTCTTGACAGGCCCCAGTGTGTGATATCTCCCTTCCTGTGTCCAGGTGTTGTCATTGTTCAACTCACTCTTATGAGCAAGAACATGCAGTGTTTAGTTTTCTGTTCCTGTGTTAGTTTGCTAAGAATGATGGTTTACAGCTTCATCCATGTCCCTGCAAAGAATATGAACTCATTCTTTTTTATGACTGCATAGTATTCCATGGTATATATGTGCCACATTTTCTTTATCCAGTCTATCATTGATGGTCATTTGGGCTGGTTCCAAGTCTTTTCTATTGTAAATAGTGCTGCAATAAGCACACGTGTGCATGTGTCTTTATAGTAAAATGATTTATAATCCTTTTGGGGATATACCCAGTAATGGGATTGCTGGTTTTAGATACTTGAGGAATCACCACACTGTTTTCCATAATGGTTGAACTAATTTACACTCCCACCAACAGTGTAAAAGTGTTCCTGTTTCTCCACAGCCTCTCCGCATCTGTTGTTTCCTGACTTTTAATGATTGCCATTGTAACTGGCATGAGATGGAATCTCATTGTGGTTTTGATTTGCATTTCTCTAATGAGCAGTGATGATGAGCTTTTTTCATATGTTTCTTGGCCACATAAATGTCTTCTTTTGAGAAGTGTCTGTCTGTTCATATCCTTCGCCCACGTTTTGATGAGGTTGTTTTGTTTTCTTATACATTTGTTTAAGTTCCTTGTAGGTTCTGGATATTAGACCTTTGTCAGATGGATAGATTGCAAAATTTTCTCCCATTCTATAGGTTGCCTGTTGACTCTGATGATAGCTCATTTCGCTGAGCAGAAGCTCTTTAGTTTAATTAGATCCCATTTATCAATTTTGGCTTTTGTTGCCATTGCTTTCGGTGTTTTAGTCATAAAGTCTTTTTTGCCCATGCCTATTTCCTGAATGGTATTGCCTAGGTTTTTTCCTAGGGTTTTATGGTTTTAGGTTTTCTGTTTAATTGTTTAATCAGGTAATTTTGTATAAAGTGTAAAGAAGGGGTCTAGTTTCAGTTTTCTGCATANCTTTATACAATTTACATGTACACATTCTTAGTATGTGTTCTGTGTATATAGAATCCAGATTTTTCCAGGAGAATAATCTTTTATCAATTTTAATGATATTCTTTCTTTTTTTATTATTATACTTTAAGTTCCGGGGTACATGTGCAGAACGTGCAGGTTTGTTACATAGGTATTCATGTGCCATGGTGGTTTGCTGCACCTATCAATCTGTCATGTAGGTTTTAAGCCCCACATGCATTAGGTATTTGTCCTAATGCTGTCTCTCCTCTTGACAGGCCCCAGTGTGTGATATCTCCCTTCCTGTGTCCAGGTGTTGTCATTGTTCAACTCACTCTTATGAGCAAGAACATGCAGTGTTTAGTTTTCTGTTCCTGTGTTAGTTTGCTAAGAATGATGGTTTACAGCTTCATCCATGTCCCTGCAAAGAATATGAACTCATTCTTTTTTATGACTGCATAGTATTCCATGGTATATATGTGCCACATTTTCTTTATCCAGTCTATCATTGATGGTCATTTGGGCTGGTTCCAAGTCTTTTCTATTGTAAATAGTGCTGCAATAAGCACACGTGTGCATGTGTCTTTATAGTAAAATGATTTATAATCCTTTTGGGGATATACCCAGTAATGGGATTGCTGGTTTTAGATACTTGAGGAATCACCACACTGTTTTCCATAATGGTTGAACTAATTTACACTCCCACCAACAGTGTAAAAGTGTTCCTGTTTCTCCACAGCCTCTCCGCATCTGTTGTTTCCTGACTTTTTAATGATTGCCATTGTAACTGGCATGAGATGGAATCTCATTGTGGTTTTGATTTGCATTTCTCTAATGAGCAGTGATGATGAGCTTTTTTCATATGTTTCTTGGCCACATAAATGTCTTCTTTTGAGAAGTGTCTGTCTGTTCATATCCTTCGCCCACGTTTTGATGAGGTTGTTTTGTTTTCTTATACATTTGTTTAAGTTCCTTGTAGGTTCTGGATATTAGACCTTTGTCAGATGGATAGATTGCAAAAATTTTCTCCCATTCTATAGGTTGCCTGTTGACTCTGATGATAGCTCATTTCGCTGAGCAGAAGCTCTTTAGTTTAATTAGATCCCATTTATCAATTTTGGCTTTTGTTGCCATTGCTTTCGGTGTTTTAGTCATAAAGTCTTTTTTGCCCATGCCTATTTCCTGAATGGTATTGCCTAGGTTTTTTCCTAGGGTTTTTATGGTTTTAGGTTTTCTGTTTAATTGTTTAATCAGGTAATTTTTGTATAAAGTGTAAAGAAGGGGTCTAGTTTCAGTTTTCTGCATATGGCTAGCCAGTTTTCCCAAAACCATTTATTAAATAGGAAATCCCTTCCCCATTGCTTGTTTTTGTCAGGTTTGTCAAAGATCAGATGGTTGTAGATGTGTGGTGATATTTCTGAAGCCTCTGTTCTGTTCTCTTGGTCTACATATAGTTTTTGGTACCAGTACCATGCTCTTTTAGTTACTGTAGCCTTGTAGTATAGTTTGAAGTCAGGTAACATGATGCCTCCAGTTTTGTTCTTTTTGCTTAGGATTGTCTTGGCTATACGGGCCCTTTTTTGTTCCATATGAAATCTGAAGTAGTTTTTTCTAATTCTGTGAAGGAAGTCAGTGGTAGCCTGATGGGAATAACATTGAATCTATAAATTACCTTGGGCTGTATGGCCATTTTCACAATATTGATTCTTCCTATCCATGAGCATGGAATGGTTTTCCATTTGTTTGTGTCCTGTCTTATTTCCTTGAACAGTGGTGTGTAGTTCTCCTTGAACAGGTCCTTCATGTCCCTTATAAATTGTATTTCTAGGTATTTTATTCTCTTTGTAGCAACTGGGAGTTCATTCATGATTTGGCTGTCTGTCTATTATTGGTGTATAGAATGCTTGTGATTTTTGCACATTGATTTTGTATCCGGAGACTTTGCTGAAGTTGCCTATCAGCTTAAGAAGTTTTTGGGCTGAGACGATGGGGTTTTCTAAATATACAATCATGTCATCTGCAAACAGAGACAATTTGACTTCCTCTCTTCCTATTTGAATATGCTTTATTGCTTTCTCTTGCCTGACTGGCCTGGCCAGAATTTCCAATATTATGTTGAACAGGAGTGGTGAGAGAGAGCATCCTTGTCTCGTGCCAGTTTTCAAAGCGAATGCTTCCAGCTTTTGCCCAGTCAGTATGAAATTGGCTGTGGGTTTGTCATAAATAGCTCTTATTAGTTTGAGATATATTTCAACAATACCTAGTTTATTGAATGTTTTTAGCATGAAGGGGTATCAAATTGTATTAAAGGCCTTTTCTGCATCTATTGAGATAATAATATGGTTTTTGCCATTGGTTCTGTTCATGTGATGGATTACATTTATTGAGTTGCATATGTTGAACCAGCCTTGCGTCCCAGGGATGAAGTCGACTTGATCATGGTGGGTAAGCTTTCTGATGTGCTGCTGGATTCAGTTTGCATGTATTTTACTGAGGATTTTTGCATCAATCTTCATCAGATATATTGGCCTGAAATTTTCTCTTTTGTTGTGTCTCTGCCAGGTTTTGATATCAGGATGATGCTGGCCTCATAAAATGAGTTAGGGAGGAGT
>NW_016819733.1:258642-268890 GCF_001698545.2 Rhinopithecus bieti | reverse complement strand
ACTTAAAGTATAATAAAAATAATAATAATAATATATATTGTTATGTGTGAATTTGATCCTGTCCCCATGATGCTAGTTATTTTGCACATTAGTTGATGCAGTTTCTTCATAGTGTCATTGGTCTTTATATTTTGGTGTGTTTTTGCATGGGCTGGTACTGGTTTTTCCTTTCCATATTTAGTGCTTCCTTCAGGAGCTCTTTTAAGGTAGGCCTGGTGGTGACAAAATCCCTCAGCATTTGCTTGTCTGTAAAGGATTTTATTTCTCCTTCCCTTATGAAGCTTAGTGTAGCTGGATATAAAATTCTGGGTGGAAAATTCTTTTCTTTAAGAATGTTAAGTATTGGCCCCCACTCTCTTCTGGCTTGCAGGGTTTCTGCAGAGAGAGCCACTGTTAAGTCTGATGGACTCCCCTTTGTAGGTAACGTGACCTTTCTCTCTGGTTGCCCTTAACATTTTCTTCTTCATTTCAGCCTTGGAGAATCTGATGATTATGTGTCTTGGGGTTGCACTTCTCGGGGAATATCTTTGTGGTGTTCTCTGTATTTCCTGAATTTGAATGCTAGCCTGTCTTGCTAGGCTGGGGAAGTTCTCCTGGATAATATCCTGAAGCTTGTTTTCCAACTTGGAAATTATTCCTGTCACTTTTAGGTACACCGATCACTTGTAGGTTTGGTCTTTTCATGTAGTCCCATACTTCCTGGAGGCTTTGTTCATTCCTTTTCATTCTTTTTTCTCTAATCTTGTCTTCACACTTTATTTCATTAAATTGATCTTCAATTTCTGATATCCTTTCTTCTGCTTCATTGACCTTGCTATTGATACTTGTGTACGCTTCACAAAGTTCTTGTGCTGTTTTTCAGCTCCATCAGGTCATTTATATTCTTCTCTGAACTGGTTATTCTAGTTAGCAGTTCCTGTAACCTTTTATCAAAGTTCTTAGTTTCCTTGCATTAGCTCAGAGCAGTTTGTTATTACCCACTTTCTGAAGTCTACTTCTGTCAATTCGTCAAACTTATTCTCTGTCCAGTTTTGTGCCCTTGCTGGAGAGGAGTTGCAATCATTTGGAGGAGCAAAGGCATTCTGGTTTTTGGAATTTTCAGCATTTTATGCTGATTTTCCTCATCTTTGTGGATTTATCTACCTTTGATCTTTGATGTTGATGACCTTGGATGCGGTTTTGTGTGGGCGTCCTTTTGTTGATGTTGATGTTATTGTTTTCTTTTTTTTTTTTAGACAGTCTTGCTCTGTTGCCCAGGCTGGAGTGCAGTGGCACGTGATCTCAGCTCACTGCAACCTCCACCTTCCAGGTTCAACTGATTTTCCCACCTCAGCTTCCCAAGTAGCTGGGACTACAGGTGCACACCACCATGTCCAGCTACTTTTTGTATTTTTAGTAGAGACGGGGTTTCACCATATTAGCCAGGCTGGTCTCAAACTCCTGTCCTCGTGATTTGCCCGCTTCAGCCTCCCAAAGTTCTGGGATTACAGGCATGAACCACCATGCCCAGCCGATGTTATTCCTTTCTGTTTGTTGGTTTTCCTTCTAACAGTTAGGACCCTCTTCTGCAGATCTGCTGGAGTTTGCTGGAGGTCCACTATACACCCTACTTGCCAGGATATCACTAGTGGTACTAGATTACTGCCTGCTCCTTCCTCTGGAAGCAAAGATTGCTGCCTGCTCCTTCCTCTGGAAGCTTCATCCCAGAGGGCACCAGTCTGATGCCAGCCAAAGCTCTCCTGTATGAGGTGTCTGTTGACCACTGCTGGGAGGTGTCTCCCAGTCAGGTGGCATGGGAGTTAGGGACCCACCTGAGGAGGCAGTCTGTCCCTTAGCAGAGCTTGAGTACTATGCTGGGAGATCAGCTGCTCTCTTCAGAGCTGGCAGGCAGGAATGTTTAAGTCTGCTGAAGCTGCTCCCACAGTTGCACCTTCCCCCAGTGCTCTGTCCCAGGAAGATGGGAGTTTTATCTATAAGCCCCTGACTGGGGCTGCCTTTCTTTCAGAGATGCCCTGCCCAGTGAGGAGGAATCTAGAGAGGCAGTGTGGCCACAGCTGCTTTGCCGCACCACAGTGAATTCCACACAGTCCGAACTCCCCAGTGGCTTCCTTAACACTGTGAGGGGAAAATTGCCTACACAAGCCTCAGTAATGGTGGGCGCCCCTCCCCCCACCAAGCTGGATCATCCCAGGTCAACTTCAGACTGCTGTACTGGCAGCGAGAATTTCAAGCCAGTGGTTATTAGCTTGCTGGGTGCCATGGGAGTGGGACCCGGTGAGAGAGACCACTTGGCTCCCTAGCTTCAGCCCCCTTTCCAGGAGAGTGAATTGTTCTTGCTGGGGTTCCAGGTGCCACTGGCGTATGAAAAAACAAAACAAACAAAAACTCCTGCAGCTAGCTCGGTGTCTGCCCAAACAGCTGCTCAGTTTTGTGCTTGAAACCCAGTGCCCTGGTGGTGTAGGCACACAAGGGAATCTCCTGGTCTGTAGGTTGCAAAAACCGTGGGAAAAGCATAGTATCTGGTCCAGATAGCATAGTTCCTGGTCCGGATAGCACAGTCCCTCACAGCTTCCCTTGTCTAGGCAAGGGAGGTCCCCGGTCTCCTGCACTTCCCAGGTGAAGCAACACCCCACCCTGCTTCTGCTCACCCTCCATGAGCTGCACCTACTTTCTTTTTTTTTTTTTTTTTTTTTTTGAGACGGAGTCTCGCTCTGTGGCCCAGGCTGGAGTGCAGTGGCCGGATCTCAGCTCACTGCAAGCTCCACCTCCCGGGTTTATGCCATTCTCCTGCCTCAGCCTCCTGAGTAGCTGGGACTACAGGCGCCCGCCACCTTGCCCGGCTAGTTTTTTGTATTTTTTAGTAGAGACGGGGTTTCACCGTGTTTGCCAGGATAGGATGATCTCAATCTCCTGACCTCGTGATCCGCCCGTCTTGGCCTCCCAAAGTGCTGGGATTACAGGCTTGAGCCACCGCGCCCGGCCTAGCTGCACCTACTTTCTAACCAGTCCCAATGAGATGAACCCGGTACCTCAGTTGGAAATGCAGAAATCACCCGCCTTCTGCGTTGGTCTCACTGGGAGCTGCAGACCAGAGCTGTTCCTATTTGGCCATATTTCCCAGGAACCTCTGATATTCTTTATTTCAAATAATAATTTCTGATTTAAATTCTATTTTAAACAATAGCTTTTGTTGGTTAATATTTTCCTCTGCTTTGTCTTTCTCTATTGTTGTACTTTTCAGATTCTAATACGTCTTGTGAATAGAAAATAACTGGATCCTTTTTCCCTGTCTTAGAGTATAGGTCTTTTAAGTGGCATGTTTAAACCATTTATATTTATGATGATTACTGATTTATTCAGTTTTGTTTATGACACCTTACCCAGTGCTTTCCATAGTGCATAATTTTTACAGTACTATTCCATTGTCTTTGCTATTGTTGTCTGATATTTTCATTCTGCTACATTTATGCACCCCAAAATTAGTCATGATAAAATTATTTTTACAGTCTATGTTTTTCAGATACATTCACGTATTTACCAATATTGCTTGCTATTTCTCTTTGTATCTTAATCCTTGCTTTGTGGTTTGATTTTTGTTTTTTGTTTTTTAGTTTTTTTGTGAGACAGGGTCTCATTCTGTCACCCAAGATAAGAGTGCAGTAGTGCGATCTCGGCTTACTGCAACCTCCACCTCCCGAGTTCAAGCAATTCTCCCACCTCAGCCTCCCAAGTATCTGGGACTACAGATACGTGCCACCACGCCCAGCTAATATTTGTATTTTTAATAGAAACAGCGTTTCACTATGATGGCCAGGCTGGTCTTGAATTCCTGACCTCAAGTGATCTGCCTGCCTTGGCCTCCCAAAGTGCTGAGATTACCAGCATGAGTCACCACACCCCGCCTGTGGTTTCATTTTTAAATGAGAATCTGTGAATAATAAACTCTTGGACTTTTGCCAGAAAAATTAGCTTCACCTTCATTATAAAATAATAGTTTTGCTGAATAAGGAACTCAATGTGTTTTCTCAGCTAATTGAAGATGTTATCCATTGCCTTTTGGCCTTTGTTTTTGCTCTTAAGAAGTCTGCTTAATACCTAGTTTGCAGGTTATTTTGTCTTTTTCTGCCTGGTAACATTGAGAATTTTGTTTTGTCTTGGTGTTGCACAGTTTCACTACTACGTGTCCAGTACGTTTTCATTATTCCTGCTTTAGGAGTGTGCATCTTAAATCTTTAGAGTAATGTCTTTCATTAATTTTGAAAAATTCTTAAGCATTCTTTCTTTGAACTTTACCATGCTTTCTATATTCTCTTTCTGGAATTCAAATGCATTTTGGATCTTCTCATTGTAGTCTCTATTTCTGTTAACCTTGTTTTTATGTATTTTTAAGTCTCTCTGCAATGCAGTATAGACAACTTCCTCAAGTCTACCTTCCAATTCACTGATTTTCTCTTCAGTGTCTAATGTCCTGATTAGCCTATTGAGTTTTAGTCAATTACTAATATTTATTCTTTCTAAAAGTTCAAGTTTCTTCTCCTAATATTTGTTCATAGTCTCATCTATGTGTATGTGTTATTATCACCCAAAGTTCATAGTTTAAGATTTACATTATAGGAACTTTTTTCTTTATTTTTCCATACCCCAGTGGCGCCTGGAATGCCAGTGAGACAGAACTGCTCACTCCCTTGGAAAGGTCGAGTTACCCACAAAGGGAAGCCCATCAGACTGACAGGGGATCTCTGCAGAAACCCTACAAGCCAGAAGAGAGTAGGGGCCAATATTCAACGTTCTGAAAGAAAAGAATTTTAAACCCAGAATTTCATATCCAGCCACACTAAGCTTCATAAGGGAAGAAGAAATAAAATCCCTTATAGACAAGCAAATGCTGAGGGATTTTGTCACCACCAGACCTGCCTTACAAGAGCTCCTGAGGGAAGCACTAAATTTGGAATGGAACAACTAGTACCAGCCACTGCAAAAACATATGAAATTGTAAAGAACATTGACACTATGAAGAAACTGCATTAACTAATGGGCAAAACAACCAGCTAGCATCATAATGACAGGATCAAATTCACACATAACAATATTAACCTTAAATGTAAACAGGCTAAATGCCCCAATTAAAAGACACAGACTGACAAATTGGATAAAGAATCAAGACCCACCAGAGTGCTGTATTCAGGAGAGCCATCTCATGTGCAAAGACACACATAGGCTCAAAATAAAGGGATGGAGGAATATTTATCAAGCAAATGGAAAGCAAAAAAAAAAAAAGCAGGAGTTGCAATCCTAATTTCTGATAAAACAGACTTTAAATCAATAAAGATCAAAAGAGACAAAGAAGGGCTTTACATAATGGTAAAGGGAACGATGCAGCAGGAAGGGCTGACTCTCCTAAATATATATGCACCCAATACAGCAGCACCCAGATTCATAAAGCAAGTTCTTAGAGACCTAGACTCCCAAACAATAATAGTGGGAGACTTTAACACCCCACTGCCAATGTTAGACAGATCAATGAGACAAAATAAACAAAGATATTCATGACTTGAACTCAGCTCTGGACCAGGCGGACCTAATAGACATCTACAGAACTCTCCACCCCAAATCAACAGAATATACATTCTTCTCAGCACCTCATTGCACTTATTCTAAAATTGATCACATAATTGGAAGTAAAACACTTCTTAGCAAATGCAAAAGAACGGAAATCATAACAAAGAGTCTCTCAGAACATAGTGCAACCAAATTAGAATTCAGGATTAACAAACTCACTCAAAACCACACAAATAAATGGAAACTGAACAACCTGCCTGTGAATGACTACTAGGTAAATAATGAAATGAAGGCAGAAATAAAGATGTTCTTTGAAATCAATGAGAATGAAGACACAACGTACCAGAATATCTGGGACACATTTAAAGCAGTGCTTAGAGGGAAATTTATAGCACAAGAGAAAGCAGGAAAGTTCTAAAATTGACACCTTAACATCGAAATTAAAAGAACTAGAGAAGCAACAGCAAACAAATTCAAAAGCTAGCAGAAGACATGAAATAACTAAAGAGAAGAACTGGAGGAGATAGAGACACAAAAAACTCTTCAAAAAATCAATGAATCCAGGAGCTGGTTTTTTGAAAAAAATCAACAAAATAGATAGACCACTAGCCAGACTAATAAAGAAGAAAAGAAAGAAGAATCAAATAGATGCAATAAAAAATAATACAGGGGATATCACCACTGATCCCACAGAAATACAAACCACCATCAGAGAATACTATAAACACCCCTACACAAATAAAAGAGAAAATCTTGAAGAAATGGATAAATTTGTGGACACATACACCGTCCCAAGTCTAAGCCAGGAAGAAGTTGAATCCCTGAATAGACCAATAACAATTTCTGAAATTGAGGCAGGACTTAATAGCCTACCAACCAAAAAAGTTCAGGACCAGATGGATTCACAGCCGAATTCTACCAGAGGTACAAAGAGGAGCTGGTACCATTCCTTCTAAAACTATTCCAAACAATAGAAAAATAGGGACTCCTCCCTAACTCATTTTATGAGGCCAGCATCATCCTGATACCAAAATCTGGCAGAGACACACACAAAAAAATTTCAGGCCAATATCCCTGATGAATATCAATGCGAAAATCCTCAATAAAATACTGGCAAACCGAATCCAGCAGCACATAAAAAAGCTTAACCACCATGATCAAGTTGGCTTCATCCTTGGGATGCAAGGCTGAATCAACATATGCAAATCAATAAACATAATCCATCCCATAAACAGAACCAATGACAAAAACCGTATGATTATCTCAATAGATACAGAAAAGGCCTTTGATAAAATTCAACACCCCTTCATGCTAAAAACTCTCAATAAACTAGGTATTGATGGAATGTACCTCAAAATAATAAGAGCTATTTATGGCAAAACTATAGCCAGTATCATACTGAATGGGCAAAAAAACTGGAAGCATTCCCTTTGAAAACCAGCACAAGACAAAGACACCCTCTCTCACCACTCCTATTCAACATAGTATTGGAAGTTCTGGCCAGGGCAATCAGGCAAGAGAAAGCAATAAAGAGTATTCGAATAGGAAGAGAGAAAATCAAATTGTCTGTTTGCAGATGACATGATTGTATATTTAGAAAACCCCATTATCTCAGCCCAAAACCTCCTTAAGCTGGTAAGCAACTTCAGCAAAGTCTCAGGATACAAAATCAATGTGCAAAAATCACAAGCATTCCTATACATCAATAATAGAGAGCCAAATCATGAGTGAACTCCCATTCACAATTGCTACTAAGATAATAAAATACCTAGGAATACAACTTACAAGGGATGTGAAGGACCTGCTCAAGGAGAACTACAAACCACTGCTCAAGGAAATCAGAGAAGACACAAACAAATAGAAAAACATTCCATGCTCATGGATAGGATGAATCAATATCATGAAAATGGCCATAGGGCCCAAAGTAATTTATAGATACAATGCTATTCCCATGAAGCTACCACTGACTTTCTTCACAGAATTTTAAAAAACTACTTTAAACTTCATATGGAACCAAAAAAGAGCCTGCCTAGGCAAGACGATCCTGGGCAAGAAGAACAAAGCTGGAGGTATCATGCTACCTGATTTCAAACTATACTACAAGGCTACAGTACCCAAAACAGCATGGTACTGGTACCAAAAAAGATATATAGACCAATGGAACAGAACAGAGGCATCAGAAATAACACCACACAGCTACAACCATCTGATCTTTGACAAACATGACACACAGAAGCAATGGGGAAAAGATTCCAGATTTAGTAAATGGTGTTGGGAAAACTAGTTAGCCACATGCAGAAAACTGAAACTGGACTCCTTCCTTACACCTTTTACAAAAAATCAACTCAAAATGGATCAAAAACTTAAACGTAAGACTAGACCATAAAACTCCTAGAAGAAAACCTGGGCAAGACCATTCAGGACAGAGGCATGGGCAAAGACTTCATGTCGAAAACACCAAAAGGAATGGCAACAAAAGCCAAAATTGACAAACGGAATCTAATTAAACAGCTTCTGCACAGCAAAAGAAACTATCATCAGAGTTAACAGGCAACCTACAGAATGGGAGAAAATTTTTGCAATCTATCCATCTAACAAAGGGCTAATATCCAGAATCTACAAAGAACTTAAACAAATTTACAAGAAGAAAACAACCCCATCAAAAAGTGGGCAAAGGATATGAACAGATACTTCTCAAAAGAAGACATTTATGCAGCCAACAGACATATGAAAAAATGCTCATCATCACTGGTCACTAGAGAAATGCAAATCAAAACCACAGTGAGATTCCATCTCATACCAGTTACAATGGCAATCATTAAAAAGTCAGGAAACAACAGATGCTGGAGAGGTTGTGGAAAAATAGGAATGCTTTTACACTGGTGGGAGTGTAAATTAGTTCAACCATTGTGGAAGACAGTGTGGTGATTCCTCAAGGATCTAGAACTGGAAATACCATTTGGCCCAGCAATCCCATTACTGGGCATATACCCAAAGGATTATAAATCATGCTATGATAAAGACACAGGCACACATATGTTTATTGCAGCACTATTTACAGTAGCAAAGTCTTGGAACCAACCCAAATGTCCATCAATGATAGACTGGATTAAGAAAATGTGGCACATATATATCATGGAATACTATGCAGCCATAAAAAAGGATGAGTTCATGTCCTTCGCAGGGACATGGATAAAGCTGGAAACCATCATTCTCAGCAAACTATCACAAGTTCAGAAAACCAAACACCGCATGTTCTTGCTCATAAGTGGGAGTTGAACAATGAGAACACATGGACACAGGGAGGGGAACATGGGGTCTGTCGGAGGGTGGGGGGTTAAGGGAGGGATAATATTAGGAGAAATACCTAATGTAGGTGACAGGTTGATAACCACCAAGGCACATGTATACCTATGTAACAAAACTGCACATTCAGCACATGTAACCCAGAACTTAAAGTATACTTAAAAAAAAAAAGAAAGAAAGAAAGAAAAGAAAAAATGAACAGAGCAACAAATATCTGTGGGACAATAACAAAGTCTCTAACATTCCTGTGACTGGAATTACAGAAGGAGAGGGCATAGGATGCTAAAAAAAAAAAAAAAGAGAGAGACAGGCTCTCACTCTGTTACACAGGCTGGAGTGTGGTGGAATGATCACAGCTCACTGCAGCCTCAAACTTCCAGGCTTAGGCGATCCTCCTGCCTTAGCCTCCCGAGTAGCTGGGACCACTGACATGTGCCACCATATCCAGCTAATTTTTTTTATTTTTTTATAGAGACAGTGTTTTGTCATGTTGCCCAGGCTGGTCTGAAAAAACTTCTTAACAAAATAATGATTGAAGACTTCTCAAACTTAATGAAAGACATAAATATGTAATTCAAAAAGCTAAAACAACTAATATAATAAACCCAAAGAAATCCATGCTCAGATACATCATAATCAAATTTCTGAAAACTTAAAAAAATCTTGAAAACATTCAGAAAGAAAAAGCATTATTTATAGGAGAACAACAATTAGAATTACAGTGGATTTCTCACCAAAAAACACAAAATGGGAAGAAAGTAGTACAACATTTTTCAAGTGCTAAAAGATAAGACCTATCAGCCCAGAAGCTTATATCCAGAGATAATACTCGAAGGAATCTTCAAAAACATTTTTAGTAATATTACAGAATAGTAATCAATTGTATTCCTCTATGCTAGCAATAAAAAATAGGAAGCCAAAATTGAAGCACAATACTATTTACAACCACTCCAAAGAAAATTAAATACTTAAGTATAAATCTAACAAAATATGTACAGAATCAGCAGGCTGAAAACTACAAAATGCTGATGAAAAAATAAAAATAGATCTAAACAGATGGAGAGACATGCAGTGTTAACTGGAAGACAACAAAGATGTCAATTCTCTTCAAAACGGTCTATAGGTTTAACATATTTCCTATCAAAAGCTTCCTTTTGTAGATATAGACAAACTGGTCTTAAAATCTATATGGAAAGTCAAAAGAACAAACATTGCTAAAACAATATTAAAAAAGAATAGTAAAGTAGGAAGAATCGCACTACCCAATGTTAAGATTTACTACTGTAGGCCGGGCGCGGTGGCTCAAGCCTGTAATCCCAGCACTTTGGGAGGCCGAGACGGGCGGATCACGAGGTCAGGAGATTGAGACCATCCTGGCTAATA
>NW_016819733.1:234981-258415 GCF_001698545.2 Rhinopithecus bieti | reverse complement strand
AAAAAAAAAAAAAAAAAAAAAAAAGATTTACTACTGTAGATTGCCAGGCCAAGATGGCTGATTAGAAACAGCTGTAGTCCACAGCACTCGCAGAGAGGAACAAAAGAGGCAAGTGAATATAGCACCTTCAACTGAAATATCCAGGTACTTGCATTGGGACTGATCAGGAAAACAACTCGACCCACAGAGAACAAAGAAAAGCAGGATGGGGCAACAGCCCCCCAGGAGCGACAGAGAGCCAAAGGAACCCCCACTCCCAGCCAAGGGAAGCAGTGAGTGATTGTGCAACCTCAGGAAACCATGCTTCTCCCATGGATCTTTGCGACTGGTGGATCAGGAGATTCCCTCATGAACCCATGCCACCAAGGCCTTGGGTCCGACACACAGACCCAAGCAGAGCAACTGCTCCGGCACACACAAAGACCCACGAGCTTTCCATACTCTGGCCCAGGGAGGAGCACAGGAAAGGCCCCAAAACAGATTATATCACACCTGTTGTTCTGGGAGAAAGTAAAGTCAAAACAGCATTGCATTTAGTTCAGGTTTCGGCCAAACTGCGAGATACCACGTTATTTAAGAGGCGGGCGGAGGAAGGAAACCTACCGCTTTGGAAGAGGCGGAGGAAATCGCTTTCCTCCTTGTGACTCAGCCCTGGAGGAATTTCCCTTTTGAAATCTTTCCGTGGCGAGTAGGACCGCCAGGCCGGCAACCAGGAGGCGGCCTCCTTGTAACCGCCAGGCGGCGACACCGAGGGCAGCCCGGCCGGGAGGCGGGACCTCTTCTCCCCTCGCGGTTACCCCTCGCGCCACTTCTCCCCTCGCGCCACTTCTCCCCTCGCGCCACTTCTCCCCTCGTCGTTCCCCCTCGCGCCCCTTCTCCTCTCACATTTCCCTCTCACAAGCCTTCTACCCTCCTGGTTCCCCCTCAAGCGCCTTCTCCCCTCAGATCTCCCCCAGGTTCCTTCTCTCCCTCCCATTTCTCTCCCCATTCTTCTACCTCTCCTAGTCCCGCCTTCCCCAGCACGATGGCACCTCTCTTACCCTAAATCTTCTCCCCACTCCCCTCAACCCACTGACCGCCCCGCGCCCCGACCCCTCATCCCCTCTTCCCGCACGTACCGTCTACCTTTCTGCCCCTCTGCACTCCCCGACTTCTCAAGCACATACAACCCAGCCTCATCTCACCCATCCCGGCCTTTTCACTCCCTGAACCACCCCACCCCATCGTCCTCTTCCTCCCCCATCTTCCACCTCCCCAGTAGCTCTTCCCCCTCTTCCTCCTCACTTCCCCACCCCGTCACACACACCCCCCCACCCCTCGGTCTCCTCCTCACTCCATCTCCTCCCTTTCACTGTGCTCTGTTTCGCCGAGGGAAGAGAAGAGTGGTTATGCCTGAGGAATAAAAGGTATAACTCCCGCCCCAAACACTGCTAAAATGACTCTAAAAAGAAATAATCAGCCAGACAAGGGGAACAGGGAACAGCAACAGACTGTAATTTTCACATGTCACAAAATATTATGTGACGTTTTACGTGAAATGTAAAAATCATTCTTAGATCATGGGCCATACAAAAAAAAAAAAAGTGGCAGACTGAATTTGGCTCATTCGGTGGTAGTTTGCCTATCCCTGGCTTAAAGAAAAAAACAATTAATAAACAAGGAATAAGGCCGGGCGCGGTGGCTCACACCTGCAATCCCAGCACTTTTGAGCGGCTGGGGTGGGCAGATCACTTGAGGTCAGGAGTTCGAGATCAGCCTGGCCAACATGGTGAAACCCCCATCTCTACTAAAAACACAAAATTAGCTGGGCGTGGTGATGCCCACCTGTAATCCCAGCTACTTGCGAGGCCAGGTTCTCTTGAACCTGGGAGGCGGAGGTTGCAGTGAGCTGAGATCATGCCATTGCACTCCAGCCTGGGCAAAAAGAGCGAAACTCCATCTCAATAAATAAATAAATAAACAAACAAACAAACCAGGAATAGAATGGAACTTCTTTAACCTGATAAAGGGTATCTACTTTTTTTTATTCGAAAACACATCTTCCAAAAAGAGAAAGTTGGGATGCATTCTCATTAAAATTATGAAGACAAGGAGACTACTGTCATCACTTTTGTTCAACATTGTATTTTGGTCATTACCAGCATCATGAGATAAGAAAAAGAAACCAAAAGATTGGAAAGGAAGACATAAAACTGTCAACATTTACAGAGGACGTGATTACACCATAGAATCTAAAGACAAATGAATCCAAAGACAAATTACTATAAATAATAGGACGGTTTAATAAAGTAACTGATATAAACTCAGTCCTCTATTTTCACATCTTTTCTTTTCCTATTGCCTATGTTTTTATCTTTTCGTTATACTTGCTGGGATATTTCTTCTCCTTTACCTTCCCAAACCTTTATTAAATATTTATTCTGAGTTCTCATATTTTAAGTTTTCAGGAGCTGTTTACTTATTTTTTAATCCCCCCTTATTTAAGTATCTTGTTCTTTCATAGATGTGATACCTGCTTTTATTTCTTTGAAGACATTGATTATAGTTGTGTTTTAAAGTTTTTTCTGAATTGTCTCTGTTCTTCCAAGTTCTTCCTTGTTTTGAACTCTGCCTTTGTTATTGGATACTTTCTTTGCATTTTAATCAGACTCAGAGGTCCCTTCTGAAACCTTACACATCAGCATCTCACTCTCCAACCAAAACCCAACATCTTTGCAGCTCTAGTGCTCTAGAGTTCCCTCCGCCTTTCTTCTTTGACCTCCCTAGTACCTTCGGGCACTTCACCCTTTTGTTTCCAGTCAGTCAGCTTCCTTCCCTTACTGACTGCATTACCTGAAACTTTCTGGCCTAAACCATGATCAGTCAATTCAGTTGCACCCACAATTCAAACATCCCCTTACTGGATCAAATTAACTCTGCCCTCTCAGTTGTCAGAAGTTTAAAATGCCTTCATATTGGACTCCCAATTCTTCATCTCCATGTTCCTCTGAGCCTCTAACATGCTTACTTAAGCATGTCCTTCTTCTATTGACCAAGGCAGCTTTTGCAGACCTTCAGCAGTGGGTCATGCCTTACATGCTTATCTCATATCTCAGTGTAAGTGGCAGTCCTGCTTCCATACAAATTTTCCATACAAATTTTCTCTCTTCACCTGTGCTCTAGCCAAGCGATTCTCAAACTTGAGCATGCATCAAAATCACCTGGTACGTTCCTAAAGCCCCACTCTCACAGATACCGATTCACTGTCTCTGGGATCAAGTCTAACAATTTTGTATTATGACTCAGGTACTAAACCCAGCAAACAAGGTGCTTATTTTTCTTGATGCTGTTGGCCTTAATTCTTTCCCTGGTTCTAGAAGACACTACATGTCTTATGGCCTGCTGAAATTAGGGCCATCCCCCCACCTCTTGAAAAGACATTATTATTTTGAATATTTCTCACACACACACAGAGGAAATTAAACTAATCAACTCACAACTCTATTGGTTGCCCCAGAGATCTATCCTCACATCCTTCTCTCATATCTCAGTGGAAGTGGCATTCCAGCTTCCATACAAAGTTTCTCCCTTCACCTGTGCTCTGGCCAAGTTTTTTTCAAACTTGAGCATGCATGCAAATCACCTGGTGATTGCTAAAGCCCCACTCCCACAGATTTTAATTCACTGTATCTGGGATGAAGTCTAACAATTTTGTATTACTGACAAGCTTCCAGGTAATGCCAGTGCTACCCATTTGTGGACCATCCTTTGAGTATCGTGCTCTAGATTCCATCATCTGCTGTCTCCCAGAAGCCCTAGCTTCATCTTCAACCTCTTTTCTATTTCCCATGCCCATACCTTACCCCTCAAACACATATGAATGCAGTCAAGACTCTCCAATCTTAAAAAAAGAAAAAAAAAAAAAGCCCTTCCAGAATATATCATCCTATTATTCCCACCTTTTTTTTGTTTGAGACAGAGTCTCACTCTGTCACCCAGGCTAGAGTGCAGTGGCATGATCTCAGCTCAGCTCACTGCAACCTCCGCCTCTTGGATTCAAGCAAATCTCCTGCCTCAGCCTACTGAGTAGCTGGGATTATAGGCACATGCCACCATGCCTGGCTAATTTTTTGTATTTTTAGTAGATAAAGGGTTTCGCCATGTTGGTCAGGCTGGTCTCGAACTCCTGACCTCATTAATCCACCCGCCTTGGCCTCCCAAAGTGCTGGGATTACAGACGTGAGCCACCACACCCGGCCTGTACCTTTTCTTTATAACCAAGCTTTTCAGAGGAATCATGTCCATACTCTTTACTTCCTCACCATCCATTGCACTTTGCAATTTGATTTCTATTCCAACTAAAGCATCGAAATGACTTGGGTACTAAACCCAGTAAACAAGGTGCTTATTTTTCTTGATTCTGGTTGGCCTTAATTCTTTCCCTGGTTCTAGAAGACACTATATGTCTTATGGCCTGCTGAAATTAGGACTATCCCCCCACTTCTTTTTTTTTTTTTTTTTTTTTGAGACGGAGTCTCGCTGTGTCGCCCAGGCTGGAGTGCAGTGGCCGGATCTCAGCTCACTGCAAGCTCCGCCCCCCGGGTTTACGCCATTCTCTGGCCTCAGCCTCCGGAGTAGTTGGGACTACAGGCGTCCGCCACCTCGCCCGGCTCGTTTTTTGTATTTTTTAGTAGAGACGAGGTTTCACCGTGTTAGCCAGGATGGTGTCGATAATATAACTGCATCCTTGATGTCTAGCCTTGCAAAACCTTTGACTAATTTAGACCAAATGCATACATTTTGAAGATGTTATTTGATTTTATTAATAATCTTTAAAATCATCTTTATTTACCAAAGATCACTGAAGTCACATGAACTAAAAGTCCTTAAAATTTCAATTTATCAGCCTGGCACAGTGGCTTACACCTATAATCCCAGCACTTTGGGAGGCCGAGGTAGGCGGATCACAAGGTCAAGAGATCAAGACCATCCTGGCCAACATGGTGAAACCTCGGCTCTACTAAAAATACAAAAATTAGCTGGGCATGGTGGTGTGCCCCTGTAGTCTCAGCTACTCAGGAGGCTGAGGCAGGAGAATCGTTTGAACCCGGGAGGTGGAGGTTGCGGTGAGTCGAGATCACGCCACTGCACTCCAGCCTGATGACAGAGCGAGACTCTGTATTTAAAATAAAAACAACAAAACTATTTCTCTGATAAAATGTTTAAGTGCTTATTTTTCTAAAAGTCATTAATTACAGCTTTTTCATATATTTTGGTAGTGAAAATATCACAAACACATGACACGTAGTATAAACACACAGACATACAAACACACAGAAGCAGATTTTCTAGATTTGTAAGAGTCTTCATGTGCCAGTTTTTAAAGTTTCTCTTCCTCATTTTGGACATTCTCTTGACTACCTGTTCCCTGCCCTAAATAACTGTCAGCTATGTCATTCCAAATCTGTATTTCTAAAGGAACAACTTTCAGGTGAAATGAAATAGAAAGTTCATACTTTACTTATACCAAGGAAAAATGTTATGAGTAAAAGTTCAGTTAAGATGGCCAGGAAGCTGTGTATGGTGGCTCATGACTGTAATCCCAGCACTTAGAGAGGTCAAGGCAGGAGGATTACCTGAGCCCAAGAGCTCAAGACCAGCCTGGGCAACATGGCAAGACCCCATCTCAACAAAAACATACAAAAATTAGCTGGACATAGTGGCATAGCCTGTGGTCTCAGCTGCTTGGGAGGCTGAGATGGGAGGATCGCTTGAGCCCAGGAGGTCAAGGCTGCAGTAAGCTATGTTCTTGCCACTGCATTCCAGCCTGGGTGACAGAGCAAGACCCTGTCTCAAAAGAAGAAAAAGAAAAAAGATGGTTAAGAAAACAGACACACTTGCCCACTGAAATTTTTTAAAGATGTTAGTTTCTTAATTGAATTACTAGCTTTAGGATGGAGCCCTTTAAGGAACAGGGCCAGGAAAGTATGCAGTTTCTAGGGCCTAATAAGCAGGCACAGCTGGAAGGCAAAACAGATCTCCGAAGTTAAGGATCCAACTTTTACACTGAATCCTGGGTCCTGAAAAGAGGAGAACACCACAGAACAAGACAGTGCAATGCTTTTACAGTGCACTTCACTGTAAGGACATTCCCCTGAGGCTAGTGGGCAACCCAATAGCAATCAACCTATTCTGTAATGACCTAATGCTCCATGGGAGTCTTAGGCCTCATTCCATACCTTCTAGGTGCCCCAAAGCATGCTTTTCTTATCTAAATGTGCAAAAAAAAAAAAAGCAGTACCACCCTGTAGTAATAACTACTCACTGTAAACAACTGCTAATAGCCATCTCTAAAAATATATTTCTTTCCTAGCTTTTACATACCAAGGTTAAAATTTAAGCAGACAGAGTTCGATTGATTAAGAAGTTTTTACAGAGAGAGAGCAGAGGCTTTAAAACAATATATGTACACATACATCCTAAATCAGTTTTAATTAAGTTGACTTTTAACTATAGAGCTCTTGAAGAAAATTCTTTCAGATCTCTTATTACCAGTTTTTAGCTGGGACAAACAACCAATATTTCTGGCTTTTGAACTCTACCGAGCACAACCTCCTACCTGAAACCAATGAGCCTTCACTAGGGTTATGACTTAACCACAGATGCACAAGGTATCTCCAAAGAGGTGCCAAGCAGTTTTTACAAGATCTGGAATCACACCAAAGGTATCTCAGAGAAAGGAAAATTCAAGATAGGAAACCAGAAGCTGTCCATCAATTAATGGCCAAAAAAAGTCCCACAAATACAGAACCAGAAAGGACTCATTCCCTAAGCTGGGAAGTGATCCCAGGCCACCATGGTGAAAGGGCAGAGACTTAGCTACTGAGCTACAGCATAGGGTAGTTGCCAGTGCTCTTCCCAGAAAGAATCTAGAGCAGTCATTTCCAAGCTTGCAAATGATTTTAACTGCTCAGGAGAATTTTTAAGGCTACCCATGACACCATTATTTAACCTTCCTTCAATTGTTTTAGATAAGAGATCTCTAAAATCCTTTTTCTTTCAGTGGTGTACTTAGTTCCAGTAGAGACTCAAACACCTTTGTTAAATTGCAGATGGTAATTTTCCAGGTTTTTGGCATATAAGCAAGAGGTATTCCTAGAGGAGGCATTCCCCAAGTATTCCCTCTCAGAAATGAGTTTAAGATAGCAAAATACAACAAAAGTCCTGTAGAGATAAGACTGTTTTTTTTTTTTTGTCCTAATAAATCCAACCAACAGAGATGGGACCTTTTAAGACAAAACTCACCTAAGGGCTGGACACATTCAGGACAAAGAGTGTACTAATGTGTCTGAGACTCCCAGGCCTCTCAAACCAGCCACCTGAATTGAACCCAAGAATTCCCACCCTCCAGATGGCAGAGATCGAGAGAGAGAAGTACCTCTACATGGTTACAAAGTCAAGCTCACAACCACATAAAACAAGATGAGGGAAATCTCATCCAGTTGTTTCAAGGACCTGCAGCAAAGTTTGTAACTGACCAGTCTGCAGGGCTGGCTTGAACAGCAGGTTTACAGGGATCCTAGACCTGTGTTCTATCCTATGGTATCCTTCTCCATGACAGAACGACACCAAAAAGCAAAGACAAAGGAAGACGGCAAAAAAGGTGATTTCTGAGAAGGGGCCAACAATACGAATATTTATAGTTCAAAGTACCAAAAGTACACAAGACTCACTACAACCTAAGACTAGTCACACAAATCTTCTTCCCTATTAATCAAAACTTTGCAGAGGAGACAAACCGTGATTTTTATTGTGCACTCAACTCATTTGTGCAGAGAGAGAAAGGCTAGAGGCTAACTGGTAAGAAATTAGGTTTTTACCAACTTGTCAGGTTTCTGGCTTCCCTTTCTCAGCTGCTTCCAGAAGAGCAGAGTGGCTTTTGATGACCCTGCTTGCTGCACCATAGCTGTGGGGGCCAAGCCACATTACAAAAGTAAATCATTCCTTTTCTTTTCATGGAACCACAGGCAAAAGGCTCCCAGTTTTGCAAGAGGCAGCCCAACAGGTTGTATGGGGGAGCTAAATTAACATTCCCCATTCCAACCAGAGTTATATACACATGTCAAAACACAGACACTAGGCACTGCTCAATGCCCAAGTATCAACCTGGCAAGGCTCAAACTTGCCCCCATTGGCCCCTATCTGAGTCTCCTTCCGAACATAAGTTTCATGGTGGTAGGGCATATTAAGAAAGCCTGGCAGGCCACGTGCAGTGGCTCACGCCTGTAATCCTAGCACTTTGGGAGGCTATGGTGGGCAGATCACCTGAGGTCAGGAGTTCGAGACCACCCTGGCCAACATGGTGAAACCCTGTCTCTACTAAAAATACAAAATTAGCCAGGTGTGGTGGCATGCGCCTATAATCCCAGCTACTCAGGAGGCTGAGGCAGAAGAATCATTTGAATCTAAGAGGCAGAGGTTGCAGTAAGCCAAGATCGTGCCACTATACTCCAGCCTGGGTGACAGAGTGAGACTCCATCCCCCCACAAAAGAAGTGCCAGAACTAGAATGAAGCTGTTTTCTCTGCTATGTCTTACAGTGTTCCTTCCACTGCAATTTGCTGTCAAAGTCTAACATTGTGCCCAATGGCAAAGAAGAAATATTTATAGGGTCCAGCTCCAGAACCACAAGGCAGGAGAAAGATGGAGTGCGTTTGGAACAAAGATGCAATACAATAATATTGAGCACCATTCACACCTTTGGCTGCACAGTTTTCATATTACACATTTTTGAATTTTTTTTTTTTTCTTTTGCGACAGAGTCTTGCCCTGTCACTCAGGCCAGAGTGCAGTGGCACGATCTCAGCTCACTGCAACCTCTGCCTCCCAGGTTCAAGCGATTCTCCTGCTTCAGCCTCCCGAGTAGCTGAGATTACAGGCACCCACCATCACACCCAGCTAATTTTTTGTATTTTTAGTAGAAATGGGGTTTTGCCATGTTGGCCAGGCTGGAATGGAACTCCCGACCTCAGGTGATCTGCCCACCTCGGCCTCCCAAGGTGCTGGGATTACAGGCACAAGCCACCATGCCTGGCCTGAACTTTTATACAACAATGAAATAATTCTCTATTTTCACCAATCAAGACAAAGCTACCTTATAAGTGAAGAAGTTCTCACTGTGTCCCCAAAATAGAGAGCCCTAGTGATTATATTGCTCAATATAGAGCTGTATTATTTACTCTTCAAATTAGTCACAGTATCCTTGACTATATATACTCTTACCAAAAGGACTATATTACGACATAACTTCCAACAATTTGTTTATAAAATTGTAAGTGTAAGGAGAAGAGAAAGAAAATTGTTAATATATACTAATAAACATATACACATGAGAAGCAAAGAGAAAATATGTAAAGCTATTACATCCGTTTTTCTGCAGTTGGTCACAAGACTAGAATTGATATTTATGCCTTCCTTCTTGCAGTTCCCATTCCATCCCTTCTCACCTTCAGTTCAGCCAGAACCACAGCTGGTCAGAGTTCCTTACCTGTTACGGAAAACACTCCTTCATTCCTGAAGGGTCCGGGTCCTCAATAGTCCTACCTCTTTTCGTTTTCTGTGGTTTCCATTAACCCTTACCATTGGACTTGGAAGTACTAGTACATTGATTAACAGGAAACATGCTCATGGTCAAAGCTTTCTGCAACTCACCTGTTTATGAAAAGTCTCTACTTCATTTACGTCTTACTCTGGGAGCAGTTCTCTTCTTTTCACGGTTGTAGTGATGACATAAAAGGGGAACTCAGCCCCTTATCCTTAATTCCCTGAGTTAACGCAGCACAGCTTTATCACAGGTAGCAGAAACTTACTGAGGCTTGGAAAGAAGATGTGTTTCCTTCATCCCAGAAGAAGAAATGTATAAAGTACAATATTAGGCTGGGCACGGTGGCTCACACCCGTAATCCCAGCACTTTGGGAAGCCAAGAGGGAGAATCACATGAGCCCAGGAGTTCAAGACCAGCCAGGGCAACATAGTGAGACCGTCTCCCTACTAAAAATTTTTTTAAAAAATAGCCAGGCATGGTGACACGTGCCTGTAGTCCCAGCTAGTTGGGAAGCTGAGGCAGTAGGATTGTTTGAGCCCTGCATTCCACCACTGCACTCTGGCCTAAGTGACAGAGTGAGACCTTGTCTCCAAAACAAAGAAAAAGCAAAAAAAAAAAAAAAAAAAAAGTACAATATTAGATTTAGATTCCTCTCACCTTACAAGTCCATAAGCCACCATTTCCCCGGATATTTTTGGATGACCAACTTTTCTGGTCAGATAGTCCAGACCCCACAGAATAGAGCTGGAGACCATCCTCAATCTCTGGATCCCCCTGAGCAAACTCAAATTGGATAAAGCAAACTCCTCTTTGTTCTGAAGAATAATTCAGCCCTCAGGCCCTTTTCCTATCCAAACACTATACAAATCTCATGAAATTTTTTTTGAGACAGTGTCTCACTCTGTCACCAAGGCTGGTGTGCAGTGAGGCAATCTCAGCAGAATGTGCAGCACCATATCTGGATAATTTTTTTTTTTTTTTAATTTTAGTAGAGATGGGGTTTCACCATGTTGGCCAGGCTGGTCTCAAACTCCTGCCCTCAAGTGATCCACCCACCTTGGCCTCCCAACGTGCTGGGATTATAGGCATGAGCCACCACACCCAGCCGCATTAAATATTTTTTAATACCAAAAGAAAAATGAGTTTCATAGTTAACTTCAGCCTACCCCAGATCAATTCAAACAACATTCAACTTTTGTCTTCTGCTTTCTGAACACAAGTCATGAGCTGACTATTCTCATAACCACACACCCCAGGAGTCTGTATCCTGAACAGGAGGACAAGGCTCCTACGGCCATCTAAGACTTACCTCAGAGACTTTTGCCACAAGAAGTCTGTAGCTCCTAGAAGAGCCACAGTGAAGAGTCAGGGCAGTGATAAGGCCCTGTGGGGGCATAGCCTCAGGTTTCCAGAGGAGTAATGGACATGTGACCCCTGGGGGAGCACCATCAACACCTGAGCCTGAGCTGATACCCCACCCCACCCCCGCCCCAGGGAGCTCTCTGGCTCCTCCAAAGAAGAATTGTTAGGGAGCACAGGGAGCCCCTCAGGCCCACTTACCACTGAGCAGATGGTCAGGGATACATTTCCTGACCTTAACATGAAGTACGGAAAGGAGGTTTCAGAGAAGAAAGTCGGAGGGAAGGAGAAAATGTGGGACCCATCAATCATGTTATGGAAGGAGACATCCCCTTCACTGGAGTCCAGGAAAACTCCCACCTTATAGGAAATCTGCCTACGGTATAGCAAAGTATCAGGTTCAGTCCTGGCACAATATACATTGTCATATCACCCCACAACACAGAACCCCTTATCTGGGGACCCTTTGTACCAATCTGTCCTTTTCACATCTTCCCTGCAGATCCCCAGAGTCCACTCACTGCTGTCCCATGCTTGACCTCCACCTCCTAGTCACATCGCCCTGATGTGATGCCCTCAAGGCCCAACATGCTATAGGTGCCATCTGAGCCCCTACAGGTGTCCTTCCAGGTCACACTCTTCTTTTCATAAGAGGTGGCAAGGCTGGGATGGGCAGAGCCTGGATCCAGAGTGAGAGACCCTGTAGAGAGTTACCAGTCACACAAGGCCCTCCCCTGCCCCATAACAAGGATACGCAACACCTCCCCCCTCACCACCCCCCACCCCGCTGCCAAGCCACTTAGCTGCCTGGGAGAGGTATAGCCCCCTGAGATAAGAGCTTTGTGACTCAAGCCCATGCTTTCCAAGCAGAAGAAGAAACCCAAAGGCTGATTTGGGGATTAGATATGTCACAGGCTCCTTGAAGACCAGCCCCAGTTTTATGACTGTTACCTCCACCACCCACCCCATCATTACTGATAGTGCCAGCATCTGCGTCATCACAGAGGACTGAAGGAGGAGCCGGAAGCCAAGGAGGCAGCAGGAGGAGCACCCAGAAAGAACACAAAGTCACTCACAGGCCTGGAACTGTTCTTTCCGCCAGTCTGCAAGAGAACCACGCATTTCATATCAGGGATTTGCAGAGACTGTACATACTAGAGTCGACACCTAATCTTTTGAAGCAGTGATGCAGGAGTTATAGGGGAAAATGTGTTTGAAAATATTCCAGTGATGTATTTTTTTCTTTCTCACACACACTTGCGCATGCACACACACACACACACACACGATTGTGCTGCAGCCTTCCCATGATGGCTAAGCCATAAAGCTTAACACTCAGTGATTAAGAGTCTGGATACCGACCTGGACAGAAAATTCACCGTCCAGAGTCAACTGTAAAATTATGCTTTTCAAATCCCTAGCCATGCAATCATCCTGAAAACTAAGTTGTTTGAGTTTTTTTGTTTTGTTTTGTTTTGTTTTGAAAGAACTGGGGAGATTGAAATTTCTAAGACCTTCATTTACTTATGAAGAAGTGACTGAGGTGAACTTGTAGGTGGCCTCTAAGCCATGGGCAGAGAGAGAATGACATCTAGCTGAGCTGAACTTGGAGCATGACTGTAAACCATGAATGGAGAGAACACAGGATACAGAATAAGAGAAATCTTGACCGATTAGAAAGCAATGGAGAGGTTTCTATGATGGGAGAGAGAGAAGTTCAAAGCAGAGAACTCATCCAGTGAGAGGTCATATGGTAGTGATATTTCTCCCCCTTTTCACAGACTGGTGGGAGCAAAACATTCCTACAGATACGGGAGAACTCAAAACATTAGATATAGTCACCTGCCCCCTCCAAGAATTGCTCAAAGAGGTAGAAAGCTTCCAGAAGAAATCCCACTGCAATAGGCCTCCAAAAATGCCCAGGTCCCAGCCCCAGAATGTGTGAATATGTTACATACATGGCAAAGGGGACTTTATAAATGTGATAAAGGTTAAGAACCCTGAGATGGAGAGATTATCCTGGATTATCCAGGTGGGTCCAGCCTAATCACATGAACCCTAGAAAGCAAAGACTTTTCTAGGCTGTGGTCGGAGAAATAGATGTATTCACAGAAGCAGGGCTGCAGACATGCTATGTTGCCGGTTTTGAAAGAGACCCACAAATCAAAGAAAGCAGATGGCCTCTGGAAGCTGGGAAAGACCAGAGGCTCCAGAAAGGACCTCAGCCTTGTCTACATCTTATTGGACTTCTGACCTACAGAGCTGTAAGATAATAAATCTGATGGTTTAAGCCACTAAGTTTGTGGTAATTTGTTATGGCAGCAAACAGAAAACAAATAAACCCACATAGGGCAAGTGCCATCTCCAACAAGGAACAAGGCACCAACAGAGGAAGGTGTCAGGAGAGAGGAGGAAGTTCCCCATCATCTGCACATGGAAAACTGAAGACCCAGAAAATCTCACATGTTCTGCTGGAAAGTGGAGAGGCAGAGGGGTGCCCCGAGAGCCGGTGGACTAGGGAAGGCCTGGGGTCAGTGGAAGAAGCCATATCAATCTCGTATCTACAGACAAGTTGCCCAGACCGGGAACTTTGGGTCAAGGGAGGAAGAACTAACAATATCCCCAAACAGCCAGATGGGACCTGCTCATTCTCAGCAGACACCAAGCCAAGGACCTTAAGGATCAGATCATACCAGCCTCCCCAGGGTGAAGATCTACAATGACTAAGAGTGAAGCACAGGGTCCCTTCTCCCTGACTGTCCTAAGCACATATAATCTCCTCCAACCTCTATACTCCCTTTTGGGAAGAAGAAAGGAAGATCAGTGACCAAAGCAAAGCCTATGTATGTCACAAGACCCCAAAATATCTTTAGTTGGAGAGTTTTTGCCTCCAACAGGGTGAAGCCTCAGGAACAAGATCAGAACAATTAAAGAAATAAGTAAACAACAGTTACCTTGCACATTTGGGTGTGTTTGTGACTACCATTGCCACTTATACAGGTTCAGTCAGATCAATCGGCATTTATACCTTTGCTTATTTGCTTGATGGAAACAGAATCACATAAAATGGTTGCATGACCCAGATGACCCTTTGAGAAAAGTGAACTTTAATTTACTTGTTTCTCACCAAGACATAAGTTGGTACTGAACTGTAAACTTCTATAGCATAACTTTAGAGATTACCAAAGAAGAAGAAAGAGGAAGAGAAGGAGGTAGAAGAAGAAAAAGAGAGGGAGGAGAGGAGAAAAGAGAACTGGGATTTAATTTTGAGACTCCAGTGTATAAAGTGCTATGCTGCACACTCTAATGCGTTCTTCACTTAATTTCCACAGCACATCTTTAGGCTACAAATTATTGTTCTAATTTAATGAATAATGTGAGATAAGACATGTATCTACCTCACACTGTGAATCTGTCAGTACGAAAATGTTGACTCCATATATACATGCAATCTAGATGGGGTGCGATGGCTCAAGCCTGTAATCCAAGCACTTTGAGAGGCAGAGGCGGGTGGATTGCCTGCGCTCAGGAGTTTGAGATCAGGCTGGCCAACATGGCGAAACCCCATCTCTATTAAAAACATAAAAAACTAGCCGGGTGTAGTGGTGGGCACCTGTAATTCCAGCTACTCAGGAAGCTGAGGCAGGAGAATTGTTTGAACCCAGGAGGTGCAGGTTGCATTGAGCTGAGACCGCATTACTGCACTCCAGCCTGGGTGACAGAGTGAGACTCTGTCTCAAAAAAATAAGATATAATAATAAATATATGCAATATATACATTAAAACACATAGACTTTTATTCAGCATGAAGGGGAGATGGTAAAAGAAAACTATCTGATCCTCATTTTTTTACGAGAGAACCAGTCAAACTCCTTAGGTGTGTTCCTCGTGCATCTGGTCCCCAGCCTCCTTCATCCCATGGCTCACCCCTCTCTGTCTCTCAGTCTCTGTCCCTGACCATAGGCAGAATCATCCAGAGCAGGGGAAGGATATGTCACACAGGCTCCCAGGCACAGATCCTAAACTCACCCTGTATTAAAAAGTCCTCGGGTAACCCTTCATTTCATTAGGACCCCCTCCTCCAATACCCCTGCTCTGACCGCTGCTGGAAGGGTGAGATGGTCTCATTATCAAGACAAACTCAATTAAATGTTTACTTCAAAATTACTTAAAAATAGATATGTCTTTACTGAAATCTCTTAAAGAGGTATCATGGAGGTGGTTACATTTCATGCACCCAGATAACCTGCAAATTCTCTTCACACTTCCCAGCTCAAAGCACCTCAGCTATGATTTTCAGCCACTCTTCCCCCACCCCAGGCCATCCAGAATCTCTACAAGTGTCCTGCATGTCTCCTCTCTCTTCCCCACCTAATCTTCTCCTCCCTGATTTGCCTACCACTCTTTCTCAGGTAAACAGTTTTTAACCACTCTAGGTTTCTCCTTTTACAGTCTTCACACATTACTCCTAAAAACCCCAACCAAGCACCAAGCCCACCGGGCAAAACAGAATTCTCTTATAAGCAGAGACAACGGTTATGAATAAATTTTTTTTTTTTTTTTTTTTTTTTTTTGCGATGGAGTCTCACTCCGTCACCCAGACTGGAGTGCTATGGCTCCATTTCAGCTCACTGCAAAGTCCACCTCCCGGGTTCAAGTGATTCTCCTGCCTCAGCCTCCCAAGTAGCTGGGATTACAGGTGCGTGCCACCATGCCCAGCTAATCTTTGTATTTTTGGTAGAGACAGGATTTCGCCATGTTGACCAGGCTGGTCTTGAACTTCTGACCTCAAGTGATCTGCCTGCCTCAGCATCCCACAGTGCTGGGATTACAGGCGTGAGCACTGCGCCCAAATGGTTGTTAATAATTATAAGTTGCATTTTTATTTCTATAATACAAACGTATACACAGAATTTCGCATGTAATGTCAGGTGGTTCACAGACCCCATCCCAGGACTGTAAACATCCTGGAGGTTCTAGACCCCAGATTCAGAACATTTGTTCTAAAGCAACTAATTTGTCAGCAACCAAGGAAGTTTAGAGGAAGAAACCCAGCTTGGACCATGAATTAAAGCATGAGGAAGCAGAGAGAAAACCAGTATCCTAGAGGCAGAAGACCGGAGGAAAACAGGAAACCAAAACTGGACCAGAAAGTGTCGGAACTCTGGGGTAAGAGAGGTACAGAACCAAGGACTCCCAAAGGAAAATCTGATCCCTGAAAGTGCAAGCATAATTTCTAAAATCTTGAGACCATTAAGTCCTGATCTACACAGTCATTACGCTGCTCCTGATTTCCTCACAGCTGAACTCTCCATTGTCACTACACCAGCGAGAAGCATCAGCGGAACAGGTGTTTTCAGAGGGTTTTGGTAACCGTAACAGTGACCTGCAGTAGAGGAAGGGCCAAGAATCGTGGCTGGCCTGTGTTTCCAAGGAGGAGTCCCTGCAGTCTTCCAACAGAGGCTACAAGACTGACAACGAGAGCAGGGACACCAACCCCATTCTAGGGTGGGGATCACTGACAGAGAAGAGGACAGGACAGAGGCTGGAGGTAAGACCAAAGGAAACATCAGTCACTTACCCACGTACAGCTGGGTCTTCCTCCAGGCTGAAAGGGAACACGCCCTGGTGAGACCTCAGCCAGAGTGAGCCTGCTGAACGTGGTTCTACCGGCCCTTGCCTCCTCTCTGTTTGAATGGTGAGACTGTCCATAGGAGGAGAGGGGCTGGGCAGCAGGCCACTGTGGGAAATTCCCTGGCACAGGGCAGGAAGCCTGCATTAGGGTCTGAGTTCTACCACTGTCAGGCTACTGAATGACCTTTGACTGTCGAATGGCTGTCTGTGCCTCAGAAACCTCAAAACTTCATAATCTATCTTCATTCACTTTTGCTTCTAAGAATTAAACTTATACTATATGTGAAAATATTTTAGGGAATAAAATTATGATTAGTCCACGATTGTAAGAAAGCATTATTATGGTTTTTTCTAGCAAAGATATATTTGGTAAATTCCTGGAAAGGAGGAGTGATTTAAGGACATGGATGCGAGGTGAGTTCTGGGGTGAATGTGGCCAGCTTTTAGCAGATAAAACTTTTCTTTTTTTTTCTCTATTTTTTGAGATGGAGTCTCACTCGTTGCCCAAGCTGGAGTGCGGTGGCACCGTATCGGCTCACTGCAACCTCCGTCTCCTGGGTTCAAGCAATTCTCCCGCCTCAGCCTCCCAAGTATATGGGATTACAGGTGCCAACCACCACGCCCGGCTAATTTTTTTATATTTTTAGTAGAGACAGGGTTTCACCATGTTGGCCAGGCTGGTCTCGAACTCCTGACCTCAGGTGAGCTGCCCATCTCGGCCTCCCAAAGTCCTGGGATTACAGGCATGAGCCACTGCGCCCGGCCCAGATAAAACCTTTCTAAAGATAAGCACCGCTATCCTGGGGAGCATCAGCTCATCCCACCGCATTCCCATGTGAGGTCAGCAGTCCAGTCCTTTCCCCATCACTTTTTGTTCAGCACCTTCAGGAGCGGGAGAAAAAAGACTCCCTGTATAGCATTGTGGGGTCGGGAGGGGAAGTCACACTCCAGAACTTATGTGTTTATATAACTCATTTATTTATATATAGCTCAATTTATTTATTTATATAGCTCATTTAATAAAACATCAGAGCATCTGGCTTATAGCTACCAGAAGCAGACCAAGAGTCAGATGCATTGAAAGCTAAAAAATGAACAATATGGTGGACAGGCCAGGGTTGGACCAAGACCCATGATGCATAACAGGCTCCAGGGGTCACCATCACACCCAGGTCCCAGGCACTGGGTGGGAAACAGCTGCCCAGATGTGGGAAAGCCCATGAAGCAGGGTCTACCTCCCACCAGCTTCCATTTCTGTCCCCAGAGAAGGGGGTCCACATGTCTGAACCTAGACAGACATCTGGGCATAGGCGGGACAAGAGACCGAGGGACATCTGGAGAGTTACTCACTAGCCAGGTGAGCTGCCTTCCTCCAGTCTGAAAGGCAACACACAGGAAACAGGTGAGCTAAGAACCGGAACATCTCCTACAAAGGCGACACGGAGAGCCCAACAGGGAAAGCAGAACTTACAAGATCTGCCTTGAGTTCATCTGAAAGAGACTGAAAAAGGCATGAACTCCCATCCCTAAGAAAAGGAAAGACTGTGCCTAGAAAACCCACAAAAAATTACTTTTCTGTATCTAAGAGGAAGTTCTAATCCCAGACCCAGCAGAGCCTCCAGGGCTCCAGCAGTCCTCTCCGGATCCCCTCCATCACCTGCTCCGGGCCCTGGGCCCTGGGTCTCCCCAGCCAGCTGGCCCCACAGACTCTCAGCCCCAGCTGCTGTACTTGCCAGCCTTGGCCCTGTCTTGCCGCCAGCCTTCAGAGCCCCCTCCTTTGTCCATCGCTCCTCCTCCTTAGTCCAGTGCAGAGTCTCCTGTTCCTGCTGCTCCTTTGTGGAACGTTCTCTCATGATAAAATAGCCAGCCCCAAAGAGGAGGAGCCCCAGTATGATCAGACTCGCAGTGAAAGCTGGGTTCCAGGGAGAGGCCTGAGGGCAGCACAGCTCTGTGGCCCAGGCAGACACCCAGTCAGTGGGGAGGGGAACACCCCACGACAGCCAGCCCAGTACACCCAGGGATACCAGCCCCTCCCTCCGGCCCTGCTGGGAGGGAGCAGCAGTGCTGACCTGGGATGAAAATGGCCATTTCCTTCTCCTGGCCCAGGATAGGGTTGAGGATGGAGCAGGTAACTTTCCTCGCAGAGCTGTCTCTCACCCACAGAGCGGCCCCCACACTGAACAGCCCTTCAGCATCTTGGGCATGGGCCTCAGAGAATGCCAGGACCTTCCCTCCGCTGCTGTCTCTCCACTGACATTACTCCACTGCACCTGGGGCTCCAGGAACCACCTCAAGGCCGTACACACCACACGAATCCCATTGTCTTCTGGCCCTTCAATGCGCACTTGAGGCACAGAGCCCATCTCTGCAGGAGGGAAGCTGTGGAGCCCAGGAAGGCCCCCTTGGGCCCTGGGACCCCAGCAGTGCCTGCATGTTGCGCAACTCCCAGGGGAGCCATTCACATGAATTCTGGGGGTCCTATGGGAAGGCCGGCCCCTGGAGGGGGCAAGGTAGTAGCCCTGCCACGGGCACAGAAGAAAGAAGCACAAGGACCCATAGAGGGGCACAGAGGTTGGGGCTCTTCTCCCCAACCACTAACACAAAAATCTGAGGCCCAGAAGAAACAGGAGGAATTTTGTCCCAGCATTCCATCTAGCACCTCCACCCTTCTTGCCTCACACTCTCTCCTGGGCATCTTTTCTCATGCCCTCTGCCTGTCTTAGTAAACCACTTCCAAAATTATATTGATTGACAACCCTGTCTCCCAAACTTCCTTTCCTTACAACCACATCTCTGTGGGCTATCTCTCCACCACGATTTCTCACATACACTTCAAACCCAAAATAGACCTGAATTCATAATTTTGCTCCAGCTGTGGTAAATTGATTATAATAATATCCCCAGTTCTTCACTATTCTTTATGTCTAGCTCACCCTTTGCTGCATATGTTTTTGTGACTTCACACTCTGCCTCCAGGCTCAGTCATGTGACTTGATTTGGCAGATGAAAGTGAATGTGACTGAACAGAGGTTTGAAAGGCACGTGCAGCATTGCTTTTGCCCTCTGTCAAGTCCAAGGGAAGCCTGTTCCTGGGCGAGCCACTGGAGCGTGAGGCCCAAGAAGCATCACTGGTCACCCCAGCCTTTCCAGCCGAAGCTGTCCTAGGTCAGCCAACAGCCAATTGATCACCAGAAGTGTGAATAAACCCAGCCAAAGTCCACATGGGACCTTTTCAGCTGACTGAAGATATATAAGTGAACCCAGTTGAAATTCGCCAAGTCGGCTGGGCGTGGTGGCTCATACCTGTAATCCCAGCACTTTGGGAGGCCAAGGTGGGTGGATCACCTGAGGTCAGGGTTTTGAGACCAGCCTGGCCAACACGGTGAAACCCTGCCTCTACTAAAAATACAAAAATTAGGCAAATGTGGTGGTGCACACCTGTAATCCCAGTTACTCGGAAGGCTGAGGCACGAGAATGGCTTGAACCTGGGAGGTGGAGGTTGCAGTGAGCCAAGATTGCCCCACTGCACTCCAGCCTGGGCGACAGAGCAAGACTCTGTCTCAAAAAAAAAAAAAAAAAAGGAAAGAAAGAAATTAGCCAAATCTAGTCCAGATTAGTTGAACTCCCTTAAATGCCCAAATTAAATACATATTTATTGCCATATGCCACTGAGACTTTATAACTGTTCATAACACAGCATCATTACAGCAACAGGTAATGGATGCACAATTAGCAATCCTCCTACACTAAACAACAAGCCAAAGCAAACCCCTAGGAGTCTCTGCAATCCCCTCTTGATCCTCCAAGCTCTCTGTGTCCCTAGATCTATTTACTAGGTTAAGTCTAGTTTGTAACCTCTCTGATATCTAACCCTCCTCTCCCAACCCACTGCCCCTGGCTGCTGCCTGAGGTCAGGCAGTCATCCTCTCCACCTCAGAACTGCACCCCATGTCTCCAGTCTCATTGGTCTTGCATTCATCTTTCTTATAACTGCCAAGAGAGCATTCCCAGCACTGCTCTCTTTGCAAGTTCCTCAGCCCTGCATCCAAACTCCATTCCACAGCACACAAAGCCTCCGCTGATCCAGAGACCGCCTTCCTCTCCAACCTGTCTCTCTCTACCTCCCCCACCCCACCAACTCCACCATCTGTGCCCTTCAGGGCCCACACTTCCACCCCAAGGACTATCTGGGTAACTGCTAACAGCCCCAATCACCAGGCTGTGTGCTCCCCTGCCCTTTCATGTTCTAGTCCATCCAGCTAAAGGACTCTCAGAACCTCATCTGGTGAGCTCATGTGCCAGCTCAGGTGTCCAGTCAGATGGCCTCCGCAGCCTGACGGGTTGAGCAGTAACAACTGTGAATCTGGGTAAGATCTTCTGACCACATGATGTGAGCCAGAAATGATGTCAAAGAGAATCCCTCACTGGCTTGTGTTCCTGGCCCCAGGCCTTTCTATGAAAGACTCTCCACCTCTGTGATTCTCAGTCTCCAGCATGCGCCTGAGACACCAGGAGGGCTTGTAAAACAAATTGCTGGGCCCCACCCCAGAGCTTCTGGCTCAGCAACTTCTAAGGTGTTCCCAAGGATACTGATGCTGTTGGCCCAGGGACCACACATTGAGAACCGCAGCTCTAACCTGGCCTGTCTCAGGACAAGCCTGAAAACTGACCAAAGAGAAAAGCGACGTGTGGCCTGAATCAGAACTCTAATCATTCAACCACTTCCAGGAAATCTCCCACTCCCACTCCTAAGTTTATTAGTTTTTATACTGTATTTTTCTCCTCCACTGAATTACATGTGCACTTAAAACCTAGAGCCAAATGCTTCTTCATTTAAAAAACCTGCCCTCATCACTCACAGGAGCCCCCAGTCATGGCAGGGTTGTTGGTTTTTTGTTTGTTTCTTTTCAGTCTCCACAGATACCAGCAAAAATTGTCAATGCACCCATATTTCAAGTCTTGATGGTGGAGTATTGGGAAAAATTTTCAATTAGCAATAATTGTACCTCAGATCAACCTTGTTGGCTACGACACTGCCACTGCACAAAGCTGGTCCAATCACCGCACATTAAAGAGGAAAGTTCAGCCGGGCGCGGTGGCTCACGCCTGCAATCCCAGCACTTTGGGAGGCCAAGGCGGGCGGATCACGAGGTCAGAAGATCGAGACCATCCTGGCCAACACGGTGAAACCCCGTCTCTACTAAAATACAAAAAATTAGCTGGGCATGGTGGCGCCCGCCTATAGTCCCAGCTACTCGGGAGGCTGAGGCAGGGGAATCGCTTGAACCTGGGAGGCAGAGGTTGCAGTGAGCCGAGATCACGCCACTGTGCTCCAGCCTGGTGACAGAGCAAGACTCCATCTCAAAAAAAAGGAGGATAGTTCACCTCACCCTCTACCCACTCCACACCCTGGCCCTCTGAGGTGAGTCCTGGCAGATGCACCACAACGTGACTCTTCTGCAGGATGGGGGCAGCAGTGGGCCTCCGAAGAGCAAATTCTCACCTCCTGTGCTGCTCAACCCTGGCCCAAGCCACCATGGTCTCTACCTTTGAGAACAGTGGGGGGCTAGTCTCTCCTGTCTGCCCTCTCCCCACGCCCATGTCTTGATCCTGTTACCTTGTGAGCTAAACCATATCCCCAATCTGCTCAAAGCCCTTCCATGGCTCCCCTTAGTCCCCAGTGATCCACAAGCCTGACAGGGTTGACCCCACCAGTAACTCTCTGACCCCAACTCCCGCTTCTTTCCCCCGGCTTGCTCTGCTCCAGCCGATGCTTGCCTCCGCTGTTCCCAAACACCCCAGACACAGAGCCAGCTTTGCACCGGCTGCTCCTGCTAAACCATCTTTCCCGAGATCCTCACAGCTCAGCCCCACTCCTGCAAGTCTTTGTTGCCGTCTTACCATCTAAACTGACCACCTCACTGAGCACTCTGCCTGCCCTCACCCTACCTCCTGCACCCCTGACTGCTGTGCCCCACCCAACTTCACTGTCCCATCAGACTCATCACCTGTGACAGACATGGCCTTACTAGTTTATCACATTTATTGCTCACTGTCTCCTGCTAGAATGTAAGCCCTGTGAAGACAGGGAGTCTCTGTTTTGTTATTAGAACAGCACCTAACATGTAGTTGACACCCCATAATTGTTGGGGGAATAAAATGAGTGAATGAATGATTGCTTAGAATACCAGTAAAGCAAAAAACTAAAACTGAAAGGAAAAGGTATTTTCAAAGTGTTGATATTTGGCTTTAAAACATCAAAAAAAGTCGGCCAGGCATGGTGGCTTGTGTATGTAATCTCAGCACTTTGGGAGGCCAAAGCGGGCAGATCACCTGAGGTCAGAAGTTTGGGACCAGCCTGGCCAAATGGCAAAACCTGTCTCTACTAAAAATACAAAAATTAGCCGGGCATGGTGGCGGGTGCCTATAATCCCAGCTACTCAGGAGGCTGAAGCAGAAGAATCACTTGAACCCAGGAGGTGGAGGTTGCAGTGAGCCAAGATTGCACCACCACACTCCAACCTGGGTGACAGAGTGAGACTCTGCCTCAAAAAAAAAAAAATCAAAAAGGTCATCATTGTGGAATTGTCAAGATTCCTTATTTTCCCTCTCTGAGCTTTCAAGAAAAAGAAATTAAAATTTTTTTAAATGTATTTTATGGTTTAGTGATGCTTCTTGAATCTTAAATTACAATTAGTGGTCGGGGAACCACCATAATCTTTCTAGAGTTGGGGCCTCCAGAAATCCCCATCCAGTCCAGACAGAGAATGAGCAGAACACATGGTGAGTCCTGTGCACGCGGTGGGAACACAGGATGGGGAGTGAGGGTGGGACATGCTCACCCGCAGACACCCAGG
>NW_016819733.1:227481-229981 GCF_001698545.2 Rhinopithecus bieti | reverse complement strand
TAGAAAGGAAAGGGCACAAAGGAAGGAAAGAGAGAGGCAGGGAGGCAGGGAGGAAGGGGGAGGAGGAGTGTAGCGGAGGGAGAGAAAAGGAAAAAAATAACTGATCGGGTCCCCCTGATCTATCTGGGGGTGGGCCGCCAGAGTGGACGTGTCTCCCAGGGTGTCTCAAGCACATTCCCCAGCACTGCAGCGTCAGTGGCTGAGTTGCCGAGAGCAGCACATGTACTGCCCAGGCAGGTGACCCGGTCAGTGGCGGGGACGAATTTACTGACCCTCTCAATCCCATGTAGGTCAGGTCCATCCATGGTTAAGGCTGAAACACGCAAGTCCTAGTGGGAGAAATCTGAGAACCAAGTTGTGGAAAAAGGCCTAGAGGTCTCCAACCTTGGCCTCCGTCCCTGACAGAATCAAAGGAGAGAGGCCTGGGGTGCTGGAGGCAGAAGAGGCCCTGCCCTGTCCAACCCTGAGAGGCAGATTCTCAGTCCCCAGGATGCCGGACACTTTTTTCTCTCTTGTCACTGAGTCTCCTCTCCACAGGCAGAGCTGTGGGCTTAACCCTGAGGCCAGCGCCTCTGCTCTCTAATGACCACCGCCAAATACTCAGGCCCACTGTTCAGTAGGTGGCATCTTACTCTGAACATTACATGTTTATGTCTGTGAATGTTTTAGCGTAATACCGTGAGATGGTCCTTACTGTCCTCACTTCACAGCTGAGAGACAGAGGCTCGACGATCTGAGGAAACCTGCCCAGGGTCACAGGTCGTGTGGCCAAACCCTGACTGGGACTAGGTCTACATCAAAGCTCAGTTGAGCTCTAAACAGGAGGCCACCAGATTACTGGCACCAGCCCTAAGTGCCCTCCAGGGATGTGGGGAGACAGGAAAGAAGGCAGAGAACATATTAAAACTATTATAAAATCTTTAATCTTATCCCCTTTTAATGTGATTTGCGTTTGTTCTTTCAACCTGCATAATGTTTGCACGTTTGTTAACTGCATGTTCAAAATATATTACTGAATGGAGTGTGTGATCAAAAGAGTTTGGAGATCCTTGCTTCAAATCTCTGCTCCAGAAATCTCTAAAGCAGCGAGTCTCAGAGAAGGAAGCCGACCTGGGAAAAGGCCCCCAACCTGGTCTCACCAGATTTTCCCCGGCCTCTGCTGCTCCCTTGTGGCCACGAGGTGGCAGACAGAAAGAGCAGTTCCCAGCAGGAAGACGGCAAGGGAGGGGTACGGAGGATGCAGAAAACAATCTTAGAACCGTGGAAGGCAGCGAAGGAAAACAGACACGAAAGACCTCACGCTGTAGCATTCCAAACTTCCAAAGCGAAGTTGAAGAATAGCAAGACACATTCACACCATAGTCCAGCCTAAGCAATGCATTGTGCCATGATTGCGGGGAGGGAGGGAGTAGCTGCAGAAGCAGGGAATAAAGAATTTGGACTGAGACACGTTTCAGTTGACATCCTGGTGGGGAGTGGAGGAGGTGGCTGATGTGAAGAAAACAGTGATTCCGCTGAAAACACATCAGACAGTCCTCTGTCCTTACCAGGTGCTCCATATAGTTTGGCGTGAGAGGCAGAAAGGTCTGAGTTCCAAGGAGAGGTCAAGGCTGGAGACATCCATTGTGTGGCCACAGCTTCTTCCCAGAGCTTCCAGGAGACATGTTCACACCACTTCCCACCACCCTCACGGTGCTGTTTGTTCTGTATGTCGCTCCCACCTAGACTGGGAGCCTTGGAGGGCAGGGCATTGGGGGCCAGAGAGCCTTCCGGGCGGACAGACTCTTCTAATGCCAGGCTCAGAAGCCCCGTGAGGAAGGTAGGTGAGGAACAGGCAGCCCTTGACCCATGACTGTGCCAGGTTGGGGACCTGGGACCCAGGGAAGCCTTTTCCCGCCTCACTGTCAGCACAGGCCAGGGATTGGAGATTTTACCTCCTTTGGTGTTTACCAAACACACAGGGAAGACGGTTGTGAGTAGACCAGGGCAGCCCAGCTGGGTGATCAGCAAGTCTCACCACCTCAGGCTACCCTCACCACACACCGCAGCCTGTCCCCTGCCCACACTGCACATCTTGAGTGCTCTGACCCCTTCACTACCCCTTCATCCGCCCCCCTGGACAGCAGCCCCTAGACAAGTCCTGAAGCCCCAGCCAAGTACCTGCTGCCTACTCCCAGTGCCACACCCAACCTTACTAGCTCTCACCCACCCTCCCATCCTAAACCTCAGCCCTCCCACCCCCCATGCCCACCTGAGCCCCCGCTTTCAGCTGCCTAAGAACGTCCCCCTGATGTGAAGATAACAGCGATTCCACTGAAAACACAAGGATAGTCCTCTATCCTTAGCCGGGACTCCATATAGTTTGGCAAGAGAGGGAGAGAAACAACAACAACAACAACAAAAATACACACACACACACCCACACCCACATCCACACACACACACACACACATCCACACACACACACCCACACCCACATCCACACACACACACACACACA
>NW_016819733.1:185909-223461 GCF_001698545.2 Rhinopithecus bieti | reverse complement strand
ACACACACACACACACACACACACACACACCCACACACACATCCACACACACACACACATCCACACACACACACACCCACACACACACACACATCCACACACACACATCCACACACACACACACACACCCCCGCAGATTCACAAACACTTTGGATCCCTGGGGCTTGGAGATATTTTCCAAAGGGCAAGCAGTTGTTTTGCTTATTTGATTTTGTTGACAATCATCTTTTCATTCACTCTTGTAATTATAAATTTTTGGATTTACCTTTTTAAATATATTTTAATAGATTCCTTCCTCATACTAGACCCCAGCACACAACTGCTTTCCTTGTCAGGAAAAAAAGAAAATAAAAAACTCATTTGTTGTGTCTTTAACTTTTGCCTGTAGTTTCTAAATTTAAAATGGAAGATTGTCAATCCATGATTATGTGTGTCCAGCAAAAATTTTAAAGACTGCTTCCAGGGTTAATTGTCAGTCTCCCCAGGAAAGGGATAACCGGTAATGCCGCCCCAGCCCAGAGTCTCCTAGGACAGCGGCTGACACTGCCCAAGTCCGCCAGGTGCCTCCTGTCCATCTCCTTCCCTCTTCATCCAGCACCCACTCACTCACCCACGCCGGCCCCAGCCTCTTTCTCTACAGATGAAGGAACTGAGTGAGACTCAGAGAGGTCAGCGAGTCTGACCAACATCACGCTGTGTCAAACTTCTAAGCTAAGTGTTTTTTCACTATTACATACTCTTCTTTCTGCCCACCAAAAAATTTCTTATCATGCCTTTGTTGAGAGAGAAGGAAGGAAGGAAGGAAAGAAAGAAAGAGAGAGAAAGAGAAAGAAAGAAAGAAAGAAAACCTTTTGTCCCCAAAGTTAGAACAACAAGTGAAAAAGGCCCCACGCTCTCAGCGAGGGCTCCAGAACCGAGGCAGTGCGGCCCCGCCCTTTCCTCCCACCTCACCCCTGCTCTGCTTTCCTCAGCCGCTCCTGACCAACAGGCAGGACACTGGGCATGGGCCCCAGGCCCGTGTCACCTTGGGCAGGTGGCTTCTCCCCTCTGGGCCTCGTAAAAGAAGAAATGGGACCAAGTGAACAGTTCCAGGCTGTGTTCCCCAGCATCCTACATCCCATGGCAACCTTGCAGGGGCACTCTGGGTAGGGGTGGGGGTCTCACAAGGGGAAAGACTCAGTCAGAGCACTGATCCTATATCTCTTCTCTCTTTTGGGATTCTAGGTATGAGTTTGATGGACAAAATTCCTCTACATTTGATGTGATGAAAAGAAAAAGTTTGAAAGCCAGAGGCAAGACCATCCCGAAGATTCCTTTCCACTCCAAGGTCCTTGCACTTCCACAGGTGATCTGACATCACCACCTCTCTCACCACGCTGACAGCACTTTCATGTTGACCTCCTGTGATGAGGTCACTGGTATCCACTCAGGATGGGGGATTTTGTGGAAAATGAAGGATTTCCATATCTGTGAATTTATTACACAAGAGTTTTAATCTGGCCAGGCACAGTGGCTCATGCCTGTAATCCCAGCACTTTGGTAGGCCGAGGCGGGTGGATCACTTGAGGTCAGGAGTTCAAGACTAGCCTGGCTGACATAGCAAAACCCTGTCTCTACTAAAAATACAAAAATTAGTCAGATGTGGTGGTGTGCACCTATAGCCCCAGCTACTTGGGAGGTTAGGGCAGGAGAATCGCTTGAACCTGGGAGGTAGAGGTTGCAGTGAGCCAAGATCGCACCACTGCACTCCAGCCTGGGCAACACAGCAAAACTCTGTCTCAAAAAATGGGGGAAAAGAAAGAGTTTTAATCCCAGAGGTTTTATTCATTAAAATTCACGCTAAACAAACAAACAAAAAGTCAGTTAACCAGAAGGATTGATGGGGTGTCTGATTAGCTGGAAGTGTCCTGAAGATGTCCTGACTTTATAAGGACAATTTTCTAATGAATACATCTACATTCTGTGAGGGGAGGGAGGGTTTTGCCAAGCACAGGGTAGACAGTCAAGTTTGGTTGACTTACTGCTTGAATAAATGAATGAATACATGAACTTTTTCTCTGGTGGTCAAGAGTAATGTAGGGCCTTAGCTGGCATGCAGTACATGTGGCCTCCAACATCACCCTCAGGTGCTCCTGTTGCCAGCATTTAACAGCCTTCCAGTCACTCCTCACTCTTCACAATTCATTAACATTTTCAGTCCCTGGGTCACTGTCTTTCTCTTCATTCCACTCCTGCTACCATTCTTTGTGGCTTCTCTATCAACCAAGACACTCCACCCAACACCCTGGCCTCTCACCTTGACCTTTTGACTTTCTCCCCTCCAATGATCTTGTCCTCCCCCTACTGCAGCCACTCACTCCACAGTGATACCTAGAACTTGTCATTGCCTGTACCTGTAACCTCTGCATAATCTCAGTTTTAAGTATCCCCCTTACTGTCCTTGCAGATCAGTCCCTCTAGTGTCCAGCTCCAAAGATCAATGTTTTTACTCTCCAGACCTCCAACCCCTTTGAACCTGACATTATGAGATCCTGTGCCCTTCCAACCTTATCCTGCTTAGGTTTCATGACCCATTGTTGTAAGAGTTATCTTGCATCTCAGCTCCTATTTCCCTCATTCCCTCCATCATACCTACCTGTTAAAAGTCTAGCTCTGGCTACATCCAACTTCCCACCTACTCCATGCCTGCATCCAAGCAGCTGAAGTGGTTGGATAAAAATACTCAACCATGGCCGGGCACGGTGGCTCGCGCCTGTAATCCCAGCACTTTGGGAGGCCGAGGCGGGCGGATCACGAGGTCGGGAGATCGAGACCATCTTGGCTACAGTGAAACCCCGTCTCTACTAAAAATACAAAAAATTAGCCGGGCATGGTGGCAGGCGCCTGTAGTCCCAGCTACTCGGGAAGCTGAGGCAGGAGAATGGCGTCCACCCAGGAGGCGGAGCTTGCAGTGAGCCGAGATCACACCACTGCACTCCAGCCTGGGCGACAGAGCAAGATTCCGTCTCAAAAAAAAAGAAAAAAAATACTCAACCATGCTCACCACACATTTACAAACTTCAAGGTGGCCATTAGAAGTACTCAGCAGCTAACCTGTCATGGAATTAAAGAAAAGAAAAAGAAGTATACAGCATTTTCCTGGCCACTCACTCACAGAATTTCAAAGCAACTATTTCACACTTTCTTGTATTTCATTACACAGCCTCCGTCCTCCCCACTTTTTTTTTTTTTTTTTTTTTTTTTTTTTTTTTGAGACAGTCTCACTCTATGGCCCAGGGTGGAGTGCAGTGGTGCAATCTCGGCTCACTGCAACCTCTGCCTCCTGGGTTCAAGTGATTCTCCTGCTTCAGCCTCCCAATTAGCTGGGATTACAGGCATCCACCACCATGCCTATCTAATTTTGTATTTTTAGTAGAGATGGGGGTTTCACCATGTTGCCCAGGCTGGTCTCGAACTCCCGACCTCAGGTGATCCACCCTCCTCAGCCTCCCAAAACGTTAGAATTACAGGCGTGAGCCAATGTGCTCAGCCCATCTTCCTCACTTTCAACTACCAACCAACCCCTCCACTTGGGCACTAGACCCCACTGCCTCTCACCTACTCAGGGACATTCCTCCAGCAATACCCCCTCCTGCACACCCCTTTCCCTCTGCAGTGGATCACTCCTATCAGCAAGCAAACATGTTATTCCTCCTATCTAAGAAAATTAAAAATGAATAAATACAAACCTTCCTCAGCACCCAAACTGAGGTCTCCTAGTACCATTTCCTCTAAAAAGAAACATATAGCAGCCTATGTACAAGATGAGCATGAACATCTTATCACCAGAAAACAAGAAAGGCATCAAAGATATTAGTACTATATCAACTTGAGGCTCACACTGCCTAAATATGGCATAAATGGAGCCTCAGTAAAAATAATAATGGCAAGGGATTAAAACACATGGAAATCAATTGACTCATAGTGATACTAAATAAAGAGTCATTGGTTACCTTTGGCAGATGCTAGAGAACAAACTCATTCTGAAAGCTGCTAAATAAAGGGGAAAGAATGGCATCAATCTGCCTTTCCTAAATAAATCGTGTCAAAACAGTAGATGGGACATAATCTGTATAAATGAAATCAGTTTAGACAGAATATTAGAATATTTGCATTTTACAATCCCTAAGAAAACAATGGATCTAGCAATGCTCATCATGGCTGCCAACTAGAATTCTATGCCTCCTGATAGAAACACAGCACAATACCACCTATGACGTAGCCTTGCCAGAAAATAGATCATGAATCATATCAAGTCTTTAAATCTAACTACCAGTTTAAGAAAAAAATGGGGGAGGCAGAGGAATATGGTAAATGGTACAGTGATTCAATTAGCAAAATTCAGAATGTGGAAAGTTCTATAGGAAACAAGCCATTTCTTCAACAAATAAATGTCAAGGGGGTAAAAAAAGATTTAAAGAGACTTAAGCTCCAAGTCTAACCATGAGAAAATCACCAAACAAATTCCAAAAGAGGGCCAGCCTGCATAATACCTGATTCGTACACCTCAAAACTATCAAGGTCACCAAAAACAAGGAACACTGGCAAAACTGTCACAACCAAGAGGAGCACAAAGAAACGTGACAAAAACATGAAATATGGTATCCTAGAAGGCCAGGCGAGGTGGTTCATGCTTGTAATCCCAGCACTTTGGGAGGCCGGGGCAGGTGGATCACTTGAGGTCAGAAGTTCGAGACCAGCCTGGCCAACATGGGGAAACTCCGTCTCTACTCAAAATACAAAAAAATCAGCCAGGCATGGTGGTGGGCACCTGTAATCCCAGGTACTCAGGAGGCTGAAGCAGGAAAATCGCATGAAACCAGGAGGCAGAGGTTGCAGTGAGCCGAGATCACGCCATTGCAATCCAGCCTGGGCAACAAGAGTGAAATTTTGTTTCAAAAAAAAAAAGAAAGAAAAGAAATATGGAATCTTGTAACAGACAAAAAGACATCAGGTGAAAACTAAGACAATCTGAATGAATAAAGTATGGACTTTAATAATAATTTATCTTTTTTTTTTTTTTTTTTTTTTGAGATGAAGTCTCGCTCTGTTGCCCAGGCTGGAATGCAGTGGCATGATCTCAGCTTTCTGCAGCCTCCACTTCTCGGGTTCAAGTGAGTCTCCTGCCTCAGCCTTCCAAGTAGCTGGGATTACACCATGCTCCACCATGCCCGGCTAATTTTTATATTTTTAGTAGAGACAGGGTTTCGCCATGTTGGCCAGGCTGGTCTCAAACTCCTGGCCTCAGGTGATCCGCCCACCTCAACTTCCCGAAGTGCTGGGATTACAGGCGTGAGCCACTGTGCCCAACCAATTTATCAATATTGATTCATTAATTATTGACACATATACCACACTCATGCAAGATGTTATTAATAAGGGACACTGAATCCAGGGAGGGCACATGGCAATACTCTGTACTATCCTGTCAGTTTCTCTATAAATCTAAAACTGTTCTAAAATGTGAATTCCACTTCAAAGAAGAGAAAGAGAGACTTAAGACACGTATCAGCTGAATGCAATGCATGGATATTGTTTTGATATTGATTCAAACTGTATATATATTTAACGGAAATTTGGGAAAACTAAACATTGCATATTTGATAATATTAAGAAATTATGTAAACTTTTCAGAAACAATACTGACATAATGGTTATGTTATTTAAGAGTCCTTATCTTTTAGGATACTGAAATATTTACCATAGAAGGGTTTGTTCTAAAATAATCTGGTGTGGAGACTGGGAGTAGAGATGGAACTAGAGTGGTCCTGAATTTTTTTTTTCTTGAGACAGTGTCTTGCTCTGTTGCCCAGGCCAGAGTGCAATTACGCCATTTTGACTCACTGCGCCCTCCACCTTTTGGGTTCAAGCGATTCTCCCGCCTCAGCCACCCTAGTAGCTGGAATTACAGGCATGCACCACCATGTCCGGCTAATTTTTGTATTTTTTAGTAGAGACGGGGTTTCACCATGTTGGCTAGGCTGGTCTTGAACTCTTGACCTCAGGTGATTCACCTGCCTCAGCCTTCCAAAGTGCTGGGATTGCAGGCATCAGTGGTCCTGAATTAATGATTATTGCATCTGGGTCACGGGTATATGGGAGTCCTTTTTCATTATCTCTGTTTATGTGTATGAATTTTCTGGAATAATGAGCTTTTAAAAATTTCTTATGACCTCATATGCTGTCTTGTTAGACATATTTTCTCTGCAACTCTTAACAGCAAAATTCCTTAAGAAATTCTACAACACAAGATGTCTCTATCTCCTCTCCTCTCACAGATTTATTGAGGCATAATTTACATACCATAAAATTCAACTCACTTTGGCAGGGCGCAGTGGCTCATAGCTGTAATCCCAGCACTTTGGGAGGCTGAGGTGGATGGATCACTTGAGGTCAGGAGTTCGAGACCAGCCCGGCCAACATGGTGAAACCCCGTCTCGACTACAACTACAAAAATTAGCCGGGTGTGGTGGTGGCCCCCTGTAATCCCAGCTACTCGGGAGGCTGAGGCAAGAGAATTGCTTGAACCTGGGAGGTGGAGATTGCCGTGAGCCAAGATGGCATTACTGCACTCTAGCCTGGGCAACAGATCGAGACTCTATCTCAAAAAAAAAAAAAAAAAAAAAAATTCACCCATTTTAAGTGCGCAATTCAATGATTTTAGTGTATTTATAGAGTTGTAAAACTATCACCACAATCTAATTTTAGAATGCTTCCATCACACCAAAAAGAAACTTCATTTTCCTTTGCACTTAGCCCCCATTCCAAACCTGAGCCCCAGGCAATCACTAATCTTTCTGTCTCTAGATTTGTCTATTATGGACATTTCATGTGAATGGATTCCTACAGCCTTTTGAGTCTAGCTTCTATCACTTAGCATAATGTTTTTGAGGTTCATTCATTTTGTAGCATGTATCCATATTTCATTCCTTTTTATTGCTGAATAGTATTCCATTATATGGACACACCTTTTTTTTTTTTTGAGATAAAGTCTCATTCTGTCACCCAGACTGGAGTGCAGTGGTGTGATCTTGGCTCACTGCAACCTCTGCCTCCCGGGTTCAAGCAATTGTCCTGCCTCAGCCTCCTAAGTAGCTGGGATTACAGGCGTGTGCCACTATGCCCAGCTAATTTTTTTGTATTTTTAGTAGAGACGGGGTTCCACCAGTTGGCCAGCCTGGTTTCAAACTCCTGACCTCCAGTGATCCACCCACCTCAGCCTCCCAAAGGGACATACCATATTTTGTTCACCAATTCACTGATTAATGGATATTTGGTTGTTTTTACTTCATAGCTATTGTGAATAACACTGCTATGAATTCTCATACAAGTATTCGTGTGGACACACACTTTCATTTTCCTTTTTTTTTTTTTTTTTTTGAGATGGAGTTTTGCTCTTGTCACCCAGGCTGGAGTGCAATGGCGCCATCTCTGCTCACCGAAACCTCCGCCTCCTGGGTTCAAATGATTCTCCTGCCTCAGCCTCCCAAGTAGCTGGGATTACAGGCATGCGCCACCATGCCCAGCTAATTTTGTGTTTTTAGTAGAGACGGGGTTTCTCCATGTTGGTCAGGCTGGTCTTGAACTCCTGACCTCAGGTGATCCGCCCACCTCAGCCTCCCAAAGTCCTGGGATTACAGGTGTGAGCCATCACACTCGGCCTGCTTTCATTTTTCTTAGGTAGATACCTAGGAACGGAATTGCTGAGTCATATGGAAAATCTATGTTGAATGTTTTAAGGACTTATCCAGCTGCCTTCAAGCTCCAAGACAAGATGACGTAGATGCACTTCTGATTCCTCCTGCTAAATACAGCTACAATCCTGGATGGTATATATAAAACAAACATAAGAAGATCCTGAAAGATGAAGAGAAGGCAGACTGGCTAGGAATCTCAAGACCCAGTAAAAAATATAGTGGTGAGTTCCCTGGGTTTGGCTTTTGCCTCATTTATACAAGACTGAGTGCTGGAAAAGCCAGCAACCAGGAAACTCCAACAGGAAGATGAAAAAAATCCCGGAAAGTCTCTGGCCAAAGGACCAAGAAAGGAACATCCTGGAAAGACAAAACTTCTAGACAATGACTACTCTATTTCAGAGGGAAAAAAAAAACACTCTCACCCCCGCATCTGCCAACAAAGGCTGAGTGGGGAGTTTAGCCATCAACTCCCACCCAGCTGAGGTACCCCTCCCCAGCAAGTAGGAAGCTGGGACTTTCAGCCGCGCCTGGTGGTATGAAATCCCCCTCCATCACAACCAATATCCCTGGAGACCACATGGGGAACAGGAATGAGGTGCTTCTTACTCTCTCAGCCAGTGTGTGTCAGCAGAGACCTAGTGGGAAGCCTGAAACCCCATCCGCACAGAGTAATAACAAGGAGCGTGGCTCCCTCAAGTGTTCAGAGGCCAAGTGAGGAACCTGGGCCTCTCCCCCAACCTGACAGCAGTGAGGCAGCACCCTCTTTGCTCAACTAGTGCGGTGTCAAAGGATGATCACTAAAACAGACTTAAATAAGGTCCAGAGTCTCATAACATACTATCCAAAATGTGCAGGATGCAAGTGAAAATCACTTGTCATACCAAGAATCAGGAAAATCTTGAATAAGAAAAGACAACAGACATCAACACCCAAGATGACTTAAATGTTGGAATCACCTGATGCATATATAAAGCAAGCAAGTATTTTAAAACAAGTATTAAAAATGCTTTACAGGCCAGGGGTGTTGGCTCACACCTGTAATCCCAGCACTTTGGGAGGCCAAGGCAGGTGGATCACTCGAGGTCAGGAGTTCGAGACCAGCCTGACCAACATGGTGAAACTCTGTCTCTACTAAACATACAAAAATTAGCTGGGAGTGGTGGTGCATGCCTGTAATCCCAGCTACTCGGGACGCTGAGGCAGGAGAATCACTTGAACCTGGAGGCAGAGGTTGCAGCGAGCTGAGATCACACCATTGCACTCCAACCTGGGTGACAGAGCAACACTTCATCTCAAACAAAAAAATATGCTTTATAGGACAGTCACATTGGCTCACATCTGTAATCCCAGCACTTTGGGAGACTAAGGCAGGCAGATTACTTGAGGTCAGGAGTTCAAAATCAGCCAAGCCAACATGGCAAAACCCTATCTCTACTAAAAATACAAAAATTAGCCGGACATGGTGGCAGATGCCTATAATCCCAGCTATTTGAGAGACTGAGGCAGGAGAATCACTTGAACCTCAGAGGCAGAGGTTGCAGTGAGCCGAGAATGCACTACTGCACTCACTCCAGCCTGGGCAACCAAGTGAGACTCTGTCTCAAAAAAAAAAAAAAAAAAAAAAAACTTGCTTTACAGCCAAATGCAGTGGCTCATGCCTGTAATCTCAGCACTTTGGCAGGCAAGGTGGGAGGATCACTTGAGCCCAGGAGTTCATGACCAGCAACATAGGGAAAGGCCATCTCTATAAAAAACGACAACAACAAAATAATAATAATAATAATAATAATAATAATAATAATTACCCAGGCATGGTATGTGTACTTGTGGTCCCAGCTCTTTGGGAAAAAAAAATGTTTTTAATTAGCCAGACATGGTGGTATGTACTTGTGGTCCCAGCTAGTTGAAGGCTGAGGTGGGAGGATCACTTGAGCCTGGGAGGTCGAGGCTGCAGTGAGTCATGATTGCCCCACTACACTTCAGCCTGGGCAACAGAGCAAGACCTTGTCTCAAAAAGAAAAGAAAAAAAAAGGGTGTAACAAGCAATTACAAACTCTCTTGAAACAAATGAAAACCAGAAATTTTGGCAAAGAAATGGAAGATATAAAGAAGCAGCAGGCTGGGCGCGGTGGCTCACACCTGTAATCCCAGCACTTTGGGAGGCCAAGGCGGGTGGATCACAAGGTCATGAGATCAAGACCATCCTGGCTAACATGGTGAAACCCTGTCTCTACTAAAACTACAACAAAATTTGCCAGGCATGGTGGCAGGTGCCTGTAATCCCAGCTACTTGGGAGGCTGAGGCAGGAGAATCACTTGAACCCCGGAGGCAGAGGTTGCAGTGAGCTGAGATCATACGATTGCACTCCAGCTTAGGCAAAAAGAGAGAAACTCCATCTCCAAAAAAAAAAAAAAAAAGAATCAAATAGAAATTTTAGAACTTAGAAATACAATCATGATCCAGTTTCAGCTTTCTACAGCCAATTTTTCCCAGCCCATTATACTTAATAGGGGAATCCTTTCCCGCATTGTCTTGTTTTTCTGAGGTTTGTCAAAGGTCAGATGGTGTAGATGGTGGCGGTACTTATTTTCTGAAGAGCTCTGTTTCTGTTCCATTGTCTATACTCCGTGTTTGGTACCAGTCCTATTGCTGTTTGTTACTGTAAGCTTGTAGTATATCTTGACGTCAGGTAGCGTGATGCTCCAGCTTTGTTCTTTTGACTTAGGATTGTTTCTGCATTGGCGGGCTCTTTTTGGTTCCATATGAACTTTTAAAGCAGTTTTTTTTCCATTCTGTGAAGAACCAGCGTGTAGCTTGAGTGGGGATGGCATTGAATCTATACAATTGACCTCCTTGCGGACGTATGGCCCATCTTTCACGATAACTTGATTCTTCCTGTCTACATGAGCGTTGGTATGTTCTTCCCATTCAATTTGTGTCGCTCCGTTTTATTTCTCACTGAGCAGCTGGCGTTTGTGTATTCCCTTGAAGACGGGCTCTACAGTCCAACAGGTATGCTGGAGCGAGGATGTGGAGAAACTAGGAAGACTTTTACACCTGTTGCCTGGGAATTTAAAACTAGTTCAGCGCATTATGGAAAAACAGTATGGATCGCATTCGCTCCAGCGATCGTATAGAACTAGAAGTACCATATGACCCACCTGCCCATTTAACTGGGTATACTACCCAAAGGATTATACAATCCATCGCTGCTATAAAGACACATGCACACGTACTGTTCATTGCGGCACTAATTCACCAATAGCAAAGACTTGGAATCAGCCTAAATGCTCCACCAGTGACAGACTCAGATTAAGAACATGTGGCACGGGCCGGGCGCGGTGGCTCAAGCTGTAATCCGCAGCAGTTTGGAGCCAGAGACGGGCGGATCGACAAGGTTCAGGAGATCGAGACCATCTGGCTAATACGGTGAAACCCACCTCCTCTACTAGATACAAAAACTAGCTGGGCCGACGATGCGGCGGCCTGTATCCAGCTACCTGGAGGCGGAGCAGAAGAATGGCGTAAACTGGAAGGCGGAGGAGCTTGCAGTGAGCTGAGATCCGGCCACCGCACTCCAGCCTGGGCGACAAAGCCAGACTCAGTCTCAAAAAAAAAACAAAGAAAGAAAATGTGGCACATATACACCATGGAATACTATGCAGTCATAAAAAAGGATGAGTTTGTGTCCTTTGTAGGGACATGGATGCAGCTGGAAACCATCATTCTCAGCAAACTATCACAAGAACAGAAAACCAAACACCACATGTTCTCACTCATAGGTGGGAAATGAACAATGAGATCACTTGGACATGGGAAGGGGAACATCACACACCGGGCCTATTATGGGGAGGGGGGAGGGGAGGGATTGCACTGGGAATTATACCTGATGTAAATGACGAGTTGATGGATGCTAACGAGTTGATAGGTGCAGCACACACCAACATGGCACAAGTATACATATGTAACAAATCTGCACATTATGCACATATACCCTAGAACTTAAAGTATAATAATAAAAAAAAGAAAAAAAAAGAAATACAATCATGAAAATTGAAAACTCAATAGATTGGCTTAGCAGATTGGAGAGGACAGAGGAAAGATTCAGCGAACTTAAAGGTAGAAGAGAAATTATTCAATCTGGACAATGGAGAAAAATAGACTGAAAAAAATGAACAGAGGTTAATTTATGGGACTGTAACAAAAGAGCTAACTACCATCCATGTCATCAGTGTTTAAGAAGAAGAGAGAGAGAATGGAGCAGGAAAATGTTTTCAAAGAAATAATGCCTGAAAAACTCCCAAATTTGGCAAAAGATATTAACTTATTGATGCAAGAAGTTAAGTGAACCCCAAACAGTATGTTTTCATGTATTTGATGGCCATTTATATCTCTTCTTTGGTGAAATGTCTATTCAAATCTCCTGCCCATTTTTTATTGTTATTATTGAATTATAAGAGTTCTTTTTATATTCTAGATACAAGTCCCTTATCTGATAAATGATTTGCAAATATTTGATCTCATCCTATTGCTTTTGTTTATCTTTTCACTTTCTTATGGTTGCTGTTGTTTTTATGTTTGTTTTTTCCTTAATGAAGGCAATTTCCTGATCTTTTCACTTTTTTTTTTTTTTTTTTTTTTGAGACAGAGTCGCTCTATCACACAGGCAGGAACACAGTGGCACAATCGCGGCTCACCACAACCTCCAACTCCCAGGTTTAAGAAATTCTCCTGCCTCAGCCTCCCAAGTAGCTGGGACTACATGCATGCACCACCATGCCCGGCTAATTTTTGTATTTTTTAGAGACGGGGTTTTACCATGTTGGCCAGGCTGGTCTCAAACTCTTGGCCCAAAATAATCCACCTGCCTCAGCCTCTCTAAGTGCTAGGATTACAGGTGTGAGCCACCACACCCAGCCTTCACTTTCTTGATGGTGCCTTTTGGAGTACAAAAGTTTTCAATTTTGACGAAATCCAATTAACAATATTTTATCTGAAGCATGGGCAATATAGTGAGACCCTGTCTCCACACCAAAAAAAAATTAACAATTAACCAAGTGTGATTGTGTGCACCTGTAGTCCCAGCTATCCAGGAGGCTGAGGCAGGAGGATCACTTGTGCCCAGGAGTTGAGGCTGCAGTGAGCTATGATTGCACCATGATTGCACTCCAGACTGGGTAACATACCAGGACCCTGTCTCCAAAAATAAAATACTATTTTATTGCTTGTGTATATGTAAGAAAGTGTCATATGTAAGAAATCATTGCCTAACCCAACAGCATGAATATCTACTTTTAGGCCTTTTTCTAATAGTTTTATAGTTTTGCACTTACATTTAGGTCTATGATCAATTTTGAGTTGGCTTTTTGTGTATGTGTGAGGTAATATAGGAATTACAAGCTATAAATCCCCTCTAAGCATAGCTTTAGCTACATGTCAAAAATTCTGATATGTCTGTTTCAATTTTCATTCAGCTTGAAATATTTTCTAATTTTCCTAGTGATTTCTTCTTCCACCCATTGGTTGTTTAGGAGCATGCTGTTTAATTTTCACACACTTGTAATTTCCTCAAATTTCCTGTTGTTGTTGATTTCTAATTTAATTATATTGTGATCAGAGAACATCTTTGTATGATTTCAGTCCTTTTAAAATTATTGAGACATGTTTTATGGCCTAGCATATGGCCTATCCTGGAGAATGTTCCATGTACACTTGAGAAAAATGGTATATCCTGCTATTGTTTCGTAGAGTGTTTTATAGATGTCCGTTAGATTTAGTTAGTTGACAGTGTTACCCAAGTCAGAGTTCTGCTCAAGGACAGCCCTCACCTGTCAGCCCTCTTTGTAGACTGAAGATAACTGCTTCCCCAAGGTCACACTCTTTCTAGGGGCAACCCACCTTCCATGACTGATTAATGTGGGGGGCAAAAACCCAACTCCCTTGCCCCAGTTAGGGATGGCTCTCAAGGGCCATCCCAGCTCCGCGTTAAATCTCAAAGTCTGCTTCCTGGAGACCCAACCTGTGTACCCCTTATTCAATCAAACTATAGCCATTTCTAGTTTTAAAATATATTCCAAATCAGACTCACCATGCCCCAATCATCTCTCACTGGTCACTACATCGAGAATGGCCTGGGGCAGGAGTTGGGGGCAAGGTGGAAGCAAGGGAGCCAGGTAGGGTGCTATTGCAATATTCCTAATTAGAGATGGTGGGGGTGTGGTGATGAGCAGTTTAATTTGGTACTTATTTTGAAACTACAGTTGCCATCTCTTATTGACCTCTCAGTCTTTTTTTTTTTTTTTTTTTTTTTGAGACAGATTCTCACTCTGTTGACCAGGTTGGAGTGCAGTGGCATGATCTCGGCTCACCGTAACCTCCACTTCCCGGGTTCAAGCAATTCTCCTGTCTCAATCTCCCGAGTAGCTGGGACTACAGGTGCGTACCACTGTGCCCGGCTAATTTTTGTATTTTTAGTAGAGACGGGGTTTCACCATGTTGGTCAGGCTGGTCTCAAACTCCTGACCTCAGGTGATCCACCCACCTCAGTCTTCCAAAGTGCTGGGATTACAGGTGTGAGCCACCACACCTGGCCTGAGGTGGAGTCTTGCTCTGTCACCCAGGCTGGAGTGCAATGGTACTATCTCAGCTCACTGCAACCTCCACCTCCCAGGTTTAAGTGATTCTCCTGCCTCAGCCTCCGGAGTAGCTGGGACTGCAGGCGTGTGCCACTATGCCTGGCTGATTTTTGCATTTTTGGTAGAGACAGGGTTTCACCATATCGGCTAAGCTAGTCTCGAACTCCTGACCTCAGATGATCCCGCCTCCACCTCCCAAAGTGCTGGGATTACAGACATGAGCCACCGCACCCTGGCAACCTCCCAATCTAAAATAGCCCCCAAGTTCTCCTCTCTCTCCTCACCCCGCCTTATATCATCTCATACTCCCTATCACTATCTGATATTATATTTCATATTTACTTGGTATCTGTCTATTTTGTTCAAGACCATAAATTCAGGGCCTAAAACATTGCAGGGTATAAACACTGTGTTCAATAAATACTGTGTAAATGAATTGATAAGTAAATAAGCAAATGACATGTATCAGTACTTACTGAATGCTGCACTGAATGTCAGCAAAGGCATAAGAGAATGTCTGGATCTGTAGTTTCTGATGTAATTGAAGCAGAAACTTGTTGCCCAGCCATGCCCACATTATTTTTTTAAATGGTAAAAAATAAACCCTACTAAGACAGATGGCGCCTCAGGGTAGAAAGAACATGGGTTTGGATGTGAATAACTCACATCTGAAACACACTTAGTAGCTGTATGACCTTGCACAAGTGACTCAACTTCTCTGAGCTCCACATCTCACTATGGGTGGAGGTAACGGTATCCTCCTCCTGGGGATGTTTTACATGACACAGTGCATGCTGAGTTGAGGTCCTGCTCCACACACTGAGGCATGGTCAAGTCCAAAACAAGTAAATGAAAAAGACAAAAATCCTTGCCTTTGTGGAACTGGCAGTCGGTAAATAAGAAATGTAAATCAAATATGTGTTAGTTAGATTTTGAGAAATAATGAGGAGAAAAGCTAGTGGGGATGGGGGACATGGGAGAAGGCTTCCAATTTTGAAATGGAGTAGCCAAGGAAGGCCCTGATTAGGTGCCTTTTGAGATGAGGGACAGAGCCACAAAGATAGCTGGGGAAGGAAGCAGTTCAGGCAGGAAGAAGGGCAAGTATAAGGCCCTAAGGTACGAATGTGCCTGTTTCAAGAACAGCAGGAAGCCAATGCAGCTGGATGGTGAGAAGAAGTAATCAAAGATGAGGTTAGAGAGGGAAGGGCCTTGGCCAGGCGCAGTGGCTCACACCTATAATCCCAGCACTTTGGGAGGCCGAGGCAGGCAGGTTAGGAGATTGAGACCATCCTGGCTAACATGGTGAAACCCCATGTCTACTAAAAATACAAAAAATTAGCCTGGCATGGTGGCACGCACCTGTAGTCCCAGCTACTCAGGAGGCTGAGGCAGGAGAATCACTTGAACCCGGGAGGCGAAGGTTGCAGTGAGCCGAGATTGCACCACTGCACTCCAGCCTGGGCCACAGAGCAAGACTCCGTCTCAACAAAAAAAAAAAAAAAGAGAGAGAGAGAGAGAAGGGCCTTGTGTAGAGCCTTGCAGGCCCTGTAAGGAAGTTAGCTTTACTCTGAGTGAGTGGAGAAGTGATTGGAGAGTTTTGAGCAGAGGATGAGGTGGTCTAGCTTGTATTTCAACTGACTCACTTTGGCTGCTGTGTAGAGATATGGACAAGGAGAGCAAGGACAGCAGCAGGAAGACCAGTTAGGAGATGCAAGAGATGACATTGGCTTGGACTAGGGTATTGGCAGTGGAGGTGAGAAGAGATGAGAAGTGCTCAGATTCCAGATATACATATTTTGAAGGTAGAGTCCATAGGATTTAAGACAGTTTGGATGTGGAGTATGAGAAAAAGAGAGGAGTCAGCAATATCTTCAAGGATTTGGGCCCAAACAATGGGAATAATAGAACTGCGAAACTCAATTGTATCAGAAAGGAAGAGAAGGTTCAGGGAGAAAATCAGGTCAGCTCTGGACATATTAAGTTCGTGGTACTTGTACTTGGAAGTACATGTCTGGAGTTCCGGGAAGTGTATGATCTTGAGAGTCATCAGCACAAAGGTGGCCTTCATAGATGGTATCTGAATCTGGCAGGGAGCCAGGAGACTGGATGAGATCACCTAGGGAGAGAGAAAAACAGAAGAGGTCCAGGGAATAACCATGGACACTACAATGGTAAGAGGTTGGGGAGATGAAGAGTAACCAACAGGGAGGCAGAGAGGGAGGGGCCTGGGGCAACGGGGGCTCCACGTCTCCTGAACCAAATATTTACAAATAATCTCCAAGAGTGGATTACTCTGGATGATTTCTTTTTTTCTCTCTCTCACTCTGGTCTCACCCTGTCACCCTGGCTGGAGTGCAGTGGCATGATTATGGCTCGTTGCAGCCTCAACCTCCTGGTCTCAAGTGATCCTCCCATATCAGCCTCCTAAGTAGCTGGGGCAACAGGTGTGCATCACCACAGCCTACTAATTTTTGTATTTTTTTCATAGAGATGGAGTTTCCCTATGTTTCCCAGGCTGGTCTTGAACTCCTGAGATCAAGTAATTCTCCCACCTTGGTCTCCCAAAGTGCTGGGAGTACAGGCATGAGCCACCGCTGCACCCAACACTCTTGCTTATCTCTATGGCCACAGTGGCCTATTGCCTTCTTTGTGTTTGGACACATTATCAGGGCCAACCTCGGATTTAACCTTTTAAGGTCACAAGTCCCTATGACTGAAGTGTGAATGACTGACAGGTTTATCCTTCTCAGGGGGTATACAATGAAAGACAATCCCTTTAACAAAAAGAATCTCTACTTGATGAAATACTGTAGGAAAAAGGGTCATTTCCCAGAGGGAACTATCTATGTCCCTGGCATGCTGCAGTTCACTGTAGTGGTGATGGTACCACCCCAGTCAGTATCAACCCTTGGGAAGCCATTGGGAAGGAGAAACAAGCTCTTGGGGAGCATCAATACCGCTTTGGGCTGTGAGGTCTTAGAGGCCAGGAAAGGTATCTGGGACCCAAGCATAGCTCATAATACCTGAGCAGGTGCACACTGTCTTACCTTAAGCAGGATAAAGCAAGAAGTGGGCAGGCAGCTTCCTGACACTGTCTTTAAACTCAGCTTCTGCCCCACCACACTTCTGGTTCCCGTTCCACCTAACCACTTCTTATCTGTCTCCGTTGCAATTTCTTCTTTTTCTCAAGCTCCAGCCTAATGCCCCAGCCTCCTTTTCCACAAACGGTGTTAGACTGTCAACATTGCAGAAACGGTGAGTTCAGTTCTTTCCACCAAGGTCTTCGTGGTTCCACGGGAAGCCTGTTGTCTCTTCCTATTTTCCTTTTACTACTCACCAACACCAAATCCCCAGTCAGCAAACCAGAGAGTACAAAAGCAGGGACTTTTATGCTAGGATTACTCTTCCCCACACCCACAGTTGCCTCCTCAACTAAGGAAGGTGATGGGAAAATGACAATGACACCAATAGGACAATGGGACAAAAGCATGGACAGGAAACTCACAAAAGCATGGACAGGAAACACAAATAGCCATTAAACCGTTAAAAAGAATGTTGACACGTAACAACAAATGTGCAATTTAAAGCAGCAGTAAGAGACCATTTCATCTATCAAAGTGGCAAGGATTCTAATGCGGAGGGTTGGCAAGCGTAAGGACACAGGCAGACACTACCAACTGGAGGAGAAAGGCCTGCACTGCTTTCTGGAGAATGGCTTGGCAACACTTAGAGACCAAGAGCTTTAAAACAAGTCTATGCCTTCACTCTTTCATTCAGTGGTTTCAATTCTAGAATTTAGCCTAAGGAAATAATTAGACAGCCATGCAAATATTTAAGTTCAAGGATATTTACCGAAGGTCCAGGCACAGTGGCTCACACCTGTAATCCCAGCACTTTGGGAGGCTGAAAGAGGCGGGCAGATTACCTGAGGTCAGGAGTTAGAGACCAGCCTGGATAACATGGTGCAACCCTGTCTCTACTAAAAATACAAAAATCAGCCAGGCACATGCCTGTAATCCCAGTTACTCAGGAGGCTGAGGCAGGAGTAGCTTGAACCTGGGAGGCAGAGGTTGCCGTGAACCGAGATCACACCACTGCATTCCATCCTGGGCAACAGAGGGAGACTCCATCTCAAAAAAAAAAAAAGAATATTTACCACAACTCAGTTTATTATATGTGTAAAAATTGAAGGCTCGGTGTGGTGGTGCACACCTGTAATCCCAGAGCTTTCGGAGGCCAAGGCAGCAGGATACCGTGAGCCCAGGAGTTCAAGGTTATAGTGAGCTATGTGCGTGCCACTGCACTCCAGCCTGAGTGACAGAGCAAGACCCTGTCTCTAAAAAAACAAAAAGCAAATTGAGACCCACCTAAACATGCTGTAATAGGAAATTGGTTTAAATGAACTAGTAGAATACTGGGCGACCATTATAAATGACGCTGGTTCATGGGCTTCCTGGTGTGAGGCACTGGTACTCGTGCCCAAAAATGCATAAACACCAGACATACTCAAATTTAGGAACAGTCTGCAAAACAACTGACCCGTATGCTAAAAAATGCCAATATCGGCCAGGTGCGGTGGCTCACGCCTATAATCCCAGCACTTTGGGAGGCCAAGATGGGTGGATTGCCTGAGCTCAGGAGTTTGAGACCAGACTGGGTACCATGATGAAACCCCGTCTCTACTAAAATACAAAAAGTCAGCCAGGTGTGGTGGTGGGCATCTGTAATCCCAGCTACTCCGGAGGCTGAGGCATGAGAATTGCTTGAACCGGGGAAGCGGAGTGAGCTGAGATCTCTGCAGTGAGCTGAGATCATGCCACTGCAGTCCAGCCTGGAGGACAAAGCAAAACTCTGTCTCAAAAAAAAAAAAAGTCAATGTAATGAAAGGCAAAGTACATGTAAGTTACTGTACTCATATTAAAGGAAACTGAAAGGACTCAACAACTAAATGCAATGCAGGATGCCAAATGAGATCCTGGACCAAGGGAAAAAATTATCATGAAGGACATTATGGGGCAATTGGCAAGACCTGAATTTGGACCGTCAATTAGTATCACATCAGTCTAAGTTTCCTGATTTGGATAATTGTACTGTATTATGTAAAAGAATGTTTTGTTCTTAGAAAATTCGCACTGATGGATTTAAGGGTAAAGGGGTATCTTGTATGCAACTTACTCTCAAATGGTTCAGAAAAAAATACAAATGTGTATTTATAGAGAAATAATGATAAAGTAAATGTGGTCAAATGATGTTAGTGGATGAATCTGAGTGAAGGGTATCCTGGAATTCTTTTTAGTATTCTTGCCCGTTTCCCATGAGATTTAAAGTATTTCAAAATAAAAAACTAAAAAAAAGGAGGAAAGCGGTGCTGGTGAACTATATTCCCCGGTAGGGGAAGGTTCTCAGGTGCACCAGCGGCAGCCATGAGTGCCTCGACACCAGGGAGAGCACAGCTGCCAGGGACACCTTCTGCCACCCTGGACTCTCAGTTCCCTATGGCAGCCATGAGTGCCTCGACACCAGGGAGAGCACAGCTGCCAGGGACACCTTCTGCCACCCTGGACTCTCAGTTCCCTATGCTACTAGAGGAACCCGGTGTGTGGTTGACCCCAAAGTTGTCCTGGGTTGACTCAAGAAGACAGGATGAGCATTTGGAGGCAAAGAATTCGCTTTTGTGATTTTATTTACTCCAGTTTTGCATTCTGACTGACATTCCCTACATCCCAACGACTTCTGCAGTGGAGGGAGGCAGATATGGAGGAAGTGAAAACTACCCAAATTCAGTGATAGTTACAGATAATCCAGACTGCAAAATTTAGGGTAGACTATGTTCATTTATCACTGATAACGACAGTCTTAACATTCCCCTATACAGGAAGACCAAGATTTCCCCAAACCAGCCAGCATCTTGCCCATTCCCCAGAAGGAGAAAAATAAGTCCTGGCAAGAGCCAAGATAAGGCCTAGAAGCCCCCTGGGTTCCTTTTGCCAAGGTGAGTGGTTTCAAACTATGACAAGTTGCAGGTTCTCTGATAAGCATCTGTAATAACCTGGCAAATTAAGCATCCTCTCCTGGGAAGAGGAATACGGAACTCTCTAACCACCCAATACCTGTTTCCAGATCCTGCCCCTCCTGGGGCACAGGAGCAGCCACCTTACAATTCTCATCGCTAGAAAGGAGAGACCAGATCAACAAACAGCAGGGCTGGGACTGCCCCAGGGGTTCCGAGAGTCCTTCTCCCCTCCTATCACCTGCCCTCCAGGCACACTGTCCTACTTCCGCCTACTTCCCCAGGGGTTGTCAGGGACAGAAGGCCCCTCCTTCATCCCCCCTAGTGTTCCTCCACTCTTCCCCCGCCCCCCCATTACTAGGGTGTCCAGGACATTGTGTGACTCAGGAAACAGCTCAGACGTGAGGCTTGTAGCAGGCCGAGGAGGAGGAAGAGGGGCAGTGGGAGCAGAGGAGGTGGCTCCTACCTCAGTGAGGGCTCTGAGGGTCCCCGCCTAAAGAGGGACAGGGACCTGGGCTTGGAGAAGGGGCTCTGGAATGCAGCCCCCTTCACTGCTGCTGCTGCTGCTGCTGTTATGTGTCTCAGTGGTCATAACCAGAGGTGAGGCATGGCGTGGGTGAGGTGGAGGACCCATTTCCCGTAGGAGGATGACCAGTGGGGTGGGGGAAGAGGCCCAAGCCCCAGGTTGTGTGAGGGATGCTGGGTGGAGGAGATTCTCACTGCCCAAATAGAGACGGCCTGCAGGGAAAAACGGCTCTGCCCGTGGAGCTGCTTCAGGCCTGGTGCCAGGGGTGGTGACTGCCGGGGGATGGGTGAGAGGGTGCCCACCTCCAGGAAGAACCTCATCAGCACTAGCACTGGAGGACTCTTGCAGCCATAGGGAAGAGGGGAAGAGGGAACACACTGACCACCTGCTTGGGGAAGAGATGAGAGGGAAGCAGGAGATGAGGACATGAAAGGTCAGGCCTACTAAGTCCCTTTCTTAGTCCAGCTGTCCCCACCCCCCGGATGGCTCAATGCTGGGCCTTTCCGGGAGGAAATCTCTTCGAAGTCTCAGCCATTCACCTCCCGGGAGCCACCTCCACCCCTGTTCTGACCCCTGTTGTCTTGCTTCCGAGAGATGGAGTCCGAGGCTGGACTCAGGAGGCCAGAGAATAAACAGGAAAGGGGGGTGGGGATTAGTAACTGGGATGGAGGGCACTGGGGCTGGGGCTGGGTACTGTGTGGAGAGTGGGGACAGGTGTGAAGAAGAGGTGGTTTAGAGCACCTGTGGGAGCTGCTGCGGGCAGGTCTCTCAGGAGCACCCAGAAGGGGAAAGGTGGAGGCACGGTACCCAGCACTTCCATCGCGCCTGCCTCTCCACCCTCAGGGCTGCTGTGTGGGAGCTTCCCAGAACCCTGTGCCAATGGAGGCACCTGCCTGAGCCTGTCTCTGGGACAAGGGACCTGCCAGTGAGTGTGCCTTGCAGGAGTGGGAGACTGGAGAGAAAGTGGGAGGGAGAGCGGGGGGTAGAGGTGAGGAAGTGAGACCAAAGACGAAAGGGAGGAAGTGAAGGAGATGAAGGGAAACAAACGAAGGCAGAGGAGGGAGGTGGGCAAGAATGGGAAGAGGGACCAGTGATGTGAGTTTTCCTCTCCTCCCCTGCCCAGGTGTGCCCCTGGCTTCCTGGGTGAGACGTGCCAGTTTCCTGACCCCTGCCAGAACGCCCAGCTCTGCCAGAATGGAGGCAGCTGCCAAGCGCTGCTTCCCGCTCCCCTAGGGCCCCCCAGCTCTCCCTCTCCATTGGCACCCAGCTTCTCGTGCACTTGCCTCCCTGGCTTCACTGGCGAGAGATGCCAGGCCCGGCTTGAAGATCCTTGTCCTCCCTCCTTCTGTTCCAAAAGGGGCCGCTGCCACATCCAGGCCTCGGGCCGCCCACAGTGCTCCTGCATGCCTGGATGGACAGGTAAGAGCTGCTGGAGGCAGCCAGGAGGGGACAGGCAGGAGCAATGGGCTAGGCTGTAGGTGGGGAAGATGGAACTGGAGGCTGAGAAACTGCAAGCCCTTTGAAGACAGAAGCCATGAGAATCAACATGCCAATTCTCCACGACCAACATTCACCAGCAGGGTTGTACTGATTGCTAAAATGTTAAAATATTTCCAAGTTAAGGGTGCCGTGAGGCCCCTTTGTGCACCATCCTGATACCTATCCTAGCCCCCTTAATCTCCCTGCTGCCTAGCAGCTAGAGGGCCATTGCTCGCCATACCAGGGGCCTTCCAGGCTTTTGCATTCTGAGCATCTGAATGGCTCCCATTCTGAGTGGAGGGAGCCATAATATCACCTGGGAAGACTGCAGTGGTGGGAGAGGCACCGGGAAGGGAGGGATGTGACCCAGAGAGAGGAGTGGGGCCACCCCAGGAGGAGGAGTGTAACTCTGGGGCAAGTTTAGTGCTTCAGACTAAGGGCTCTGCGACAGCCCCTGGATCCAAATGCCAGCTCTGCCATGACCAGCTACATGACCTCGTATAAGACATTTTAGCTTTCTGGTGTTCAGTTGTCAGCTGACAAACAGGGAGAGTAATGGTCACACTTCATAAGGTTGCTGAGAGGATACAAGGGGCCGATGCTCAGGAAGTGCTTGCTCAGTTCGGCACCTGGCACCTCCACGGCGGCCGCCATTCCCACTGGTGCGCATGGACTGTGAAGTGAGTCTCCAGGTGCCTAAACCCACTTAAAGATGAGGAAACCAGGATCAGAAAGGCAAAGTGGGCCGGGCGCGGTGGCTCAAGCCTGTAATCCCAGCACTTTGGGAGGCCGAGATGGGCGGATCACGAGGTCAGGAGATCGAGACCATCCTGGCTAACACGGTGAAACCCCGTCTCTACTAAAATACAAAAAACTAGCCGGGCGAGGTGGCGGGCGCCTGTAGTCCCAGCTACTCGGGAGGCTGAGGCAGGAGAATGGCGTAAACCCAGGAAGCGGAGCTTGTAGTGAGCTGAGATCCAGCCACTGCACTCCAGCCCGGGCGACAGAACCAGACTCCGTCTCAAAAAAAAAAAAAAAAAAGAAAGGCAAAGTGGCTCACCCAAGAGTATACAACCAGTTGTGGCACAGCAAGGTGCCACCTGAGTCTCCTGCCTGCAGACATGGGGTGCTTTTCACCTCCCCCAAGATCACCCATGTGCCAGATTTTCTCAGGCAAGGACAATTTCCAATACTCTCATCATCACTTTAGAAGATATGGTCGCTCCAGATAAACCCTCCCAAACCATGGCAACACCGAGATCAGGGGTGATGGAACAGAGGAAAGAGAGTATGGTAATAAAGGGAAGGAAATATGAAAATGAGACCCAGAGATAATCCAGAGTGAGCACTGGGTAACCTCAGATGGGCTAGAATTCGTACAGTGCTAGAAACGGCTCCCTCTGTCCTCTGCCTCAGGTGAGCAGTGCCAGCTTCGGGACTTCTGCTCAGCCAACCCATGTGTTAATGGAGGGGTGTGTCTGGCCACGTACCCCCAGATCCAGTGCCGCTGCCCACCGGGCTTCGAGGGCCATGCCTGTGAACGTGATGTCAACGAGTGCTTCCAGGACCCAGGACCCTGCCCCAAAGGCACCTCCTGCCATAACACCCTGGGCTCCTTCCAGTGCCTCTGCCCTGTGGGGCGGGAGGGCCCACGTTGTGAGCTCCGGGCAGGACCCTGCCCTCCTAGAGGCTGTTTGAATGGGGGCACCTGCCAGCTGATGCCAGGGAAAGACCCCACCTTTCACCTCTGCCTCTGTCCCCCAGGTGTGTCCTCACAGGGGCTCTCCTGCAGCCCCTCTCTTTGGGCAGGGCAGGATGTCTCCCTTGGAGCCTCCTCCCCCAGTTGATCCCACGACCCTGTCAGGTTTCATAGGCCCGGACTGTGAGGTGAATCCAGACAACTGTGTCAGCCACCAATGTCAGAATGGGGGCACTTGCCAGGATGGGCTGGACACCTACACCTGCCTCTGCCCAGAAACCTGGACAGGTGAGTTGTTTAAGCCACATTCATGGCACCCATAGCCCAGACAGTTGGCCCCTGGCCTCCCCTACTCATAGGGCTCCCAGCTTCAGCCCCTGTCCCCTCCCCAACCCCCTGCAGGCTGGGATTGCTCCGAAGATGTGGATGAGTGTGAGGCCCAGGGTCCCTCTCACTGCAGAAACGGTGGCACCTGCCAGAACTCTGCTGGCAGCTTTCACTGCGTGTGTGTGAGTGGCTGGGGGGGCACAAGCTGTGAGGAGAATCTGGATGACTGTATTGCTGCCACCTGTGCCCCAGGATCCACCTGCATTGACCGGGTGGGCTCTTTCTCCTGCCTCTGCCCACCTGGACGCACAGGTATGGGGGTAGAGGGTATCAGCAGGTGGGAGGTAGAGAAGGAGGGCGAGAGAAGCACCAGGATAGCTGCTAGGAGCCTCAAGTGGCCTCTGAGAGCCTCACCTGCTCTTACCCCTCTAGGACTCCTGTGCCACTTGGAAGACATGTGTCTGAGCCAGCCGTGCCATGGGGATGCCCAGTGCAGCACCAACCCCCTCACAGGCTCCACACTCTGCCTGTGTCAGCCCGGCTATTCAGGGCCCACCTGCCACCAGGACCTGGATGAGTGTCTAATGGGTGAGGCCACTCCCACTTCAGAGCCTCTCTGAGCCTCAGACAGGCCTCTGCACTGAAGACAGAAAAGGGCAGATTGCTTTTCCAATTAAAAAACCAAACATCGGCCAGGCATGGTGGCTCACGCCTGTAATCCCAGCACTTTGGGAGGCCAAGGCGGGCGGATCACAAGGTCAGGAGATCGAGACCACGTTGAAACCCCGTCTCTATTAAAAAAATACAAAAAGTTAGCTGGGCACTGTGGCGGGTGCCTGTAGTCCCAGCTACTCAGGAGGCTGAGGCAGGAGAATGGCATGAACCCGGGAGGCGGAGCTTGCAGTAAGCAGAGATTGCGCCAATGCACTCCAGCCTGGGCGACAGAGCGAGACTCCGTCTCAAAAAAAAAAAAACCAAACATCTTTTTCCTTGAATTTGCCCAGATTTGGCATCTCTTGCCTGCATGACTCTCTCTCCAATGCTCAGCCCCTCAGTCCCCATGAATTTGGTCCCTTATTTCCTCTCCATCTTAAAGACACAAGCCCCTTCACCAATTTGGTCTCTTCTGCCACATGCAGGGCCCCACACCTTCCCTGACGGTCTGACCTCCTTGCCCTTCCCGCCCTGACCCCTGTGGACTCCCAGCTTTTCTCTCCTCCCAGCCCAGCAAGGCCCAAGTCCCTGTGAACATGGCGGTTCCTGCCTCAACACCCCTGGCTCCTTCAACTGCCTCTGTCCACCTGGCTACACGGGCTCCCGTTGTGAGGCTGATGACAATGAGTGCCTCTCCCAGCCCTGCCACCCAGGGAGCACCTGTCTGGACCTACTTGCCACCTTCCACTGCCTCTGCCCACCAGGTACCAGCTGGATGGGACCTTGGGTGGGGAAAACAGGGAACTAGTCCTGAACCCACTAGGAATGTCCCCTCCAAAGTAAGGACAGCCTCAGGCCAGTTGGGCAAGTTACCACAGATGCTTCTCTCTCTACCCCCAGATGAAAACTCAGGGACACCCATGACCCCTAGGAGAAGGGTTACCACAGACGGTAGTGAGGTTATGCATTCCTCAACTCTGGAGGGAGCTGCCATTCATTTCATAGTCATCATAGAGCCTGCAAAACCTGCTCCACTGTACAGAGGAGCCCAGCAAGAGAGGGTAGAAAAGCAGTTCATAAACTTTCCGTGCTGCAGCCTTTACTCAGGTCACCCCAGAATGCTCCCTCTAATCATAGAACCTCTCCCATGTAGAGATGAAAGGTAATCCCTTAAAATCCCAAAAGCCCTGTGATACAACAGGAAAATTTGATACAACAAGAAAAAAATTGCTGCAAGACTGCACCCACCTCCAGGCTAGTTTTAAGGGGGAAAAGTCACCCCCGGGAGAGAGCAACATCAAGGAGTTGAACGAAATCAGAAAAATAACAGCCAACTTTATGCCAGGTACTGTCTGAGCATCTTACAGGCATTGTCTCATCTACTTATTACAATAACCCTGTGAGGTCAGCACTGCTACAATGCCATTTTATAACTGAAGAAATTGAGGCACAGAGAGGTTAAGTGACTTGTCCAAGGTCACCCAGCTAGCAAGTGGCAGAGCTGAGATTCAAACCAAGGGCTTCAACAATTATAACCACTACCCCCATATTGCCTTTCTAAACTGAGTGGCACCCAAAGATACTGGCTCAGGTCATCCCACAGACAATCATAGAAAAATAAGAGAAAACGGGTCGGTAACCCAAGGGACAACAAGGAGCTTCAGAAGCAGACTCCTCAGGCAAGAAAAGAAAGGAAGACAAGGTCTGGAGGTTGATCCTGCCTCAATTCAGGATGAGACAGTGGAGACCAGGATGAACCCAAAGCAACGGGACAAATATGGGAGCAACAAGCTTCCCAGATGCACTTCAAATTCCTCTGCTTTGGGATCTCCATTCTCCCTGGCATGGAGGCCCGCCCAGGCAGAAAAAGAGGCGGGACTCGTTCTCCAAGCCAGTTTGTCTTATTTGTACCTTGAGGTCCTCCAGGCTGATCAGCCTGCCCTGGTGAGCCCCGCCCTCTCTATACACAGGAATGACCACAAAAAAGCCTTGCAGTCCTCCCGCAGGTCCCTAGGAGGCACCCTGTTCCTTAGCCTTTCACACCTCAAGGAGCAGGGCCACACACTGAGGAGCAGCAGGGCCTCAGGGTTCATCTTGTTCAACCCCATGCAGACAGCACCTCAGGGGAGGACCGCCTGAGTGGGGCAAGTCGGGAGCAGGGCTGATTCTAGAGTACAGGTCTCCCAGGCAGACCTGGCTGAGCCACAGCCCTCATGATCCCCATGTCCCCAGGCTTAGAGGGGCAGCTCTGTGAGGTGGAAACCAATGAGTGTGCCTCAGATCCCTGCCTGAACCATGCGGATTGCCACGACCTGCTCAATGGCTTCCAGTGCATCTGCCTGCCTGGTGAGTACAGATGCCACTCTGGCCACCCTCAGACCGCAGGCCTCTGAACCTGCAGAGTTCAGGCCCAGCAATCACCAAAGGCCTCTTGAAGCTCTCTCTAGACTAGCCAAAGAGTCCTCCAAATATGTCTTTGCTCCCCAAATTCTCTACTGTTACATCCCCAAATCTTCCCTTGCTTACTTGCCCATTCTCATCTCTGTCCTGCCAAATCACCCAAAGATCCCTCCTTTCCAGCCCTCCTGCACAGCCTCTGTGTATGCATGTTGAGGTCCCAGGCTGGTCTTGGCACTCTCATCATAAACCCAGGGAAAGCTGCCCCAAGCCTGTCTTCTCCAGCCTCACCTGACACCCCTCTGTCCCCTGCCACTATAATAACTACATTTATTCACCACTTACTCCAGGCTAGCCATTTGGCTGTATGCTTTTCAGGCGTTATGTCATTTAATCTTTTTAACAATACCATGAGGTAGGTTCCATTATTATTCCCCTTTTACACAGAACAGGAAACTGGGGCCTAGAGGGTTGACCAGCTTTCCCAAAGTCACACAGCTGGCAGGAAGCTGAGCTTCACCTTTTCCGCATCACTCTCCTGTTACCCCATGCCCACCTGCCCCAGGTGTCTTCTCTGGGAAGCTCTGCAAGTTTACCTTTCCATGCTGTGCCTTACTCGATGACCTTGGCCTCCTCTCCCCACCCAATTCCACCCCACTAGGATTCACCGGCACCCGATGTGAGGAGGATATCGATGAGTGCAGCAGCTCTCCCTGTGCCAATGGTGGGCAGTGCCAGGACCAGCCTGGAGCCTTCCACTGCAAGTGTCTCCCAGGTAAACTGGGGCACACACTGTGGGGGACAGCGGGGGCAGGAGGCAGGTGTCCGTGTAGGTCCCTGACCTTCCTGCTGTGCCACAGGCTTTGAAGGGCCACGCTGTCAAACAGAGGTGGATGAGTGCCTGAGTGACCCATGTCCCGTTGGAGCCAGCTGCCTTGATCTTCCAGGAGCCTTCTTTTGCCTCTGCCCCTCTGGTTTCACAGGTTAGCAGGGGAGGCATTGGAAAGAACTGGCATAGTATTTTATTCCATTTGGGTTGGGGCAGAGTTAATTGGTGGGTGTTTGATTGTTGGGATGTGAGAATAGAATGAGAATGGTATCCTTTAAAATTATTTAGTGTAAAACCTGCACAATTGTACAACCATGGGGACAAGGGCAGGGGTTACCGTAGGCCCCACATGGGCCCAATGTAAATGGTGTGATTGGTGCTCGGGAGCAGAGGACGGGGCTCAAAGAAAAGGCATTCACTTGCTTATTTAGCAAGCACTTACTAAGTGCCTACTATGCCAGATACAGAGGCAAATCTGAGTAAGACAGTTGCCATCCTCATGTGACTTTAAGTCTAATACAGAGAGACCAACAAGTCTCCTGTTGATTATAGCCCACAGAGGTGCTCTGAGAGAAAAATGTGCAGGATGCTACAGGAGCACAGAGGACTAGCCAACCCAGACTAAAAAGGGAGGAGGTGATGGCTGAGATGAGTCTTGAAAGATAAGCAGAGACTGGGTGTGGTGGCTCACGCCTGTAGTCCCAGCACTTTGCGAGGCCAAGGCAGGTGGATCACCCAAGATCAGGAGTTCAAGACCAGCCTGGCCAACATGGTGAAACCTCGCCTCTATTAAAAATACAAAAATTAGCCAGGCGTGGTGGTGGGTGCCTGTAATCCCAGCTACTGGGGAGGCTGAGGCAGGAGAATCACTTGAACCTGGGAGGCAGGGGTTGCAGTGAGCTGAGATTAAACCACTGCACTCCAGCCTGGGCGACAGAGGAAGATTCCATCTCAAAAAAATAAATAAATAAATAAACAAAAGGAAGGAAGGAAGGAAGGAAGGAAGGAAGGAAGGAAGGAAGGAAGGAAGGAAGAGAGGGAGGGAGGAAGAGAGGGAGGGAGGGAGGGAGGGGAAGGGAAGGGAGGGGAGGGGACGGAAGAGGAGGGAAGGGAAGGGAGAAAGAGAAAGAAAGAAGGAAGGAAGGAAGGAAAGAAAAGAAAGAAAGGAGTTTGTGTAAATAGAGTGCCCGATAGCGTGTTTTAGCTGGAGATAACTGCATGTGCAAAGACACAGATGGAAGAAAAGCCCACCCCATTCAAGGAACTATAAGAAAGCCAGAGTTAAGGGTGCAGCAAGGCAAAGATGAGAAATGCAGCTGTTGCACAAATGTCATGTCCTGCAGGACTCTGCGTATCATTCTGAGAAAGTTAAACAATATCTTAAAGGCAATAGGGAGCCATTGAAGGACAGATTCATGGGTTCATGGGGAGTAAGGCACGCATAAGAAGTAGCCTTTGGCCCAGTGAAGGATGTGGAGGAGCTGTTTTCTTTTTGACCCATCTTCCCACCCCAGGCCAGCTCTGTGAGGTTCCCCTGTGTGCTCCCAACCTGTGCCAGCCCAAGCAGATATGTAAGGACCAGAAAGACAAGGCCAACTGCCTGTGTCCTGATGGAAGCCCTGGCTGTGCCCCACCTGAGGACAACTGCACCTGCCACCATGGGCACTGCCAGAGGTAACATCTTCCAGGCCCTCCCCATCTGCCCCCTCCTTTGGGCTCCCTTCACTAGGATGGGAGAAGACAGCCAGTGAGGTGTAGGTCTGTGAGAAATGACCAATGGGGAAAAGGAAGGAGATGGCAAAGTTCTTACGGTGAGGCAGTGGGAGGGCTCAACTGGTAAGTGTCATCCAAGGAGAAGAGAGTCCACAAAAACTGGTGGAAACAGAGGACCAGGGAATCAGAGCAGAAAGAAGAGCATTAAATCCCAGGGCGAATTAATCGTTCATTAGAAAAATATCTGCCGAGGCCAGGCACAGTGCTGATTACGGTCTCACGCCAGTAATCCCAGCACTTTGGGAGGCCAAGGTGGGCAGATCAACTGAGATCAGCAGTTCAACACCAGCCTGGCCAACATGGTGAAACCCCGTAGCTACTAAAAATACAAAAATTAGCTGGGCATGGTGGCGCACCTGTAATCCCAGCTACTTGGGAGGCTGAAGCGGAAGGATCACTTGAACCCAAGAGGCAGAGGTTGCAGTGAGCCAAGATCATGCCACTGCACTCCAGCCTGGGCGACAGAGCAAGACTCTGTCTCCAAAAAAAAAAAAATCTGCTGAGCACCTACTTTGTGTGGCTACTGTTCCAGGCCTTGGGGGAACAGCATAAAGCAAAAGAGACAAAGCAACTGCTCTCCTGCAGCTTTCATTCTAATGAAGAAAGACAGAAAATAAGCAACTCACAGAAAGAATATATATATATATATATATAAAACATATCTAGTTGGAGAAAATGAGCAGGTGTTGGGGAGGACGGGGGCGGTGCTGAGAGCAAAGTCACTGAAGAAAGAGGCCAGAATCTCAGGGCCAAAAGAAGAGGAAGTCATAGGGGTCCAGGCAGCAGGGAGGGGAGCAGATGCAGTAGGAGAAGAGAAAAACCCTCCCCTTTCTCTTTACAACCAGATCCTCATGTGTGTGTGACGTGGGTTGGACGGGACCAGAGTGTGAGGTAGAGCTAGGGGGCTGTGTCTCTGCACCCTGTGCCCATGGGGGGACCTGCTACCCCCAGCCCTCTGGCTACAACTGCACCTGCCCTATAGGCTACACAGGTGAGACCCTCCCTAAACCATATACACCCTGTGCTGGTCACCTCCTAAGTCAAGGGTAAGGCAGGTGACCATGGGCCCTGTGTCTCAGTCACCACTAAGGAGAACTGGGCTGCAGGGGACACGGGTGATGTGTGGGAGGTGGTGAGAAAGGAGGTTGATGGGAGAGAATAATAGGGTTTGGGATGAGGAAGGGAAGGAAAAGGAAGGAGGAGGAGAGTGGAGGGAGGGAAGGAGGACACCTTTTCTCAGCACCCACCTGTTTCCTTCAGGGCCTACCTGTAGTGAGGAGATAACAGCTTGTCACTCAGGGCCATGTCTCAATGGCGGCTCCTGCAATGCTAGCCCTGGAGGCTACTACTGCACCTGCCCTCCAAGCCACACAGGTCCCCAGTGCCAAACCATCACTGACTACTGTGTGTCTGGTGAGTGCCCACTGTGTCATGGGGCTGGGGGCCACAGGAGAATGGAGGAACTGAGGAGGGTATGCTTATGTCATATTTTTTAAAATTTAATTAGACAGACCAACCTGGGAAACATAATGAAACTCCATCTCTAAATTAGCTGGGCACACAGTGGCTAAGGCCTGTAGTCCCAGATACTCGGGAGGCTGAGGTGGGAGGATGACTTGAGCCCAGGAAATTGAGGCTGCAGTGAGCTGCGATGGCACCACTGCCTGGGTAACAGAGCAAGGCCCTATCTAAAAAAAAAAATAAAGTATTATATAAATAAATAAAAATTAATTGGATGGCAGTGAGCTGTCGTTTTGTTGGCGGGGGGTGTATGTCCTATGTACAGTGTGACTGAGGTCACAGGTCAGGTTACAGGCAAGGAACCCAAACCCTCACAGCCTCCTCTCTCCAGCCCCGTGCTTCAATGGGGGTACCTGCGTGAACAGGCCTGGTACCTTCTCCTGCCTCTGTGCCATGGGCTTCCAGGGCCGGCGCTGTGAGGGAAAGATCCGCCCCAGTTGTGCAGACAGGTGAGCAAGGCACAAAGACCCCTAGAAGGGAGAAAGCCCCTCATCCTTCCCACCCCTCCTCTCATCTCCCCTTGGGCTCCAGGCAGCCTCCCACCCCACACCCCTCATTCCGCCTTCCCTCCTGGCTTGCCACCTCCCAGTGGTTGCCTCCCAACAACATCACACACTAACCTTCCCCTTGTTTCCCGAACTTCTTCCTATCATGCCCTGTCTCTGTCTTGTTCAGCCCCTGTAGGAATAGGGCAACCTGCCAGGACAGCCCTCAGGGTCCCCGCTGCCTCTGCCCCACTGGCTACACTGGAGGCAGCTGCCAGGTGAGGGCCATTGAAGCCAGGTGTGCTGAGGAGGGAAGTGGCTGGGAGGGAAACCAGGGAGGGTCACCTGGTCCCAGGCCATTCAGGGGAGAGTTTTTGAAGTAAGGGATTTGGAGGAGCTGGAGTGAGCAGAGCACCATATCTGGGCTGGGAATCTGATGCTGTGTCCTGCCTCACACTCCCTCCCACCCCTCAGACACTGATGGACTTATGTGCCCAGAAGCCCTGTCCACGCAATTCCCACTGCCTCCAGACTGGGCCCTCCTTCCACTGCTTGTGCCTCCAGGGATGGACTGGGCCTCTCTGCAACCTTCCACTGTCCTCCTGCCAGAAGGCTGCACTGAGCCAAGGTAACCAACCCCAGCACTGACTGGAGAGCAGGTGAAGAAAACATGGGTGTTCTCACCTGCCCCATTCCTGCAGGCATCCACACAGCCTTTGGCCAAAACCATCACCTGAGAATCAAAACCACACAGACAAATCAGTTCTTGATTGCACAGGTGTTGAACTGTGCAATCAGAGAAGCCTAACGCAATTCCTGTTACCTCATTTAACACAATTCAAGTAACACCAACCAGCCCATTCCACAGGATTCCAGTTTAGCCCAACCATGAGGGACATGACTCAACGTAGAGCAACTCAACTCTGTCCTGATCATCATAACCCAGGCAGAGTGGACCACACTTAATCCAGCTACACTCAATGCATTTCACCCCACCCCATTCACTTCAATGTCACGCCAACCTCTTTGAAAAAGAACACGAAAATAAGAAGAGGAAGTCATGGGGTCCAGGCAGCAGGGAGGGGAGCAGATGCAGTAGGAGAAGAGAAAAACCCTCCCCTTTCTCTTTACAACCAGATCCTCATGTGTGTGTGATGTGGGTTGGACGGGGCCAGAGTGTGAGGCAGAGCTAGGGGGCTGTGTCTCTGCACCCTGTGCCCATGGGGGGACCTGCTACCCCCAGCCCTCTGGCTACAACCGCACCTGCCCTATAGGCAACTATAATACTGAGAATAAGGTTTGATATGAGAAGACCTCGGGAAAGAGACTATGATGGAGTTAAGGGAGAGGTGATGGGAATCGCAGGGAGAGAACATCAAAGGAATGCAGAACTCAGGGGACAGACTTAAGCCACATGTCCTCACCTGAGGCATCCCTTGAATTCTTTCTTGCTCAAGCCTTGTTTTAAGCCAAGAAAACAGTTACTTTAACACTACGATAAGCTTTAGAGGTATGTCTCCAACATTCTGGCAGAAAGGGTGAGGAGAGAGGTAAAACTCGATGTTCTAATTTCTTCAGTGCCAGGAGTTATTAACTCCTTGGGCCCAGAGTGGTCTCCACCCAGGAATGTTAGTGGTCCCCAAGGTAAAGGCCTCTACACCCAGAGTTTGGGCCCTGAATATACCCTTCATCCTCCCAACTTATCTTTTTCTTTTTGAAATGGAGTCCCACTCTGCCACCCAGGCTGGAATGCAGTGGCACGTTCTCGGCTCACTGCAACCTCCGCCTCCTAGGTTCAAGTGATTCTCCTGCCTCAGCTTCCCAAGTAGCTGGGATTCGTGTGCCACCATGCCCAGTTAATTTTTTTTTTTTTTTTTTTTTTTTGTATTTTTAATAGAGACGGGGTTTCATCATGTTGGCCAGACTGGTCTGAAACTCCTGACCTCAGTGATACACCTGTCTCAGCCTCCCAAAGTGCTGAGATTACAGGTGTGAGCCACAGCACCTGACCACATCCCCACTTATCTTTTTTTTTTTTTTTTTTTTGAGATGGAGTCTTGCTTTATAGCCCAGGCTGGAGTGCAATGGCACGATTTCGGCTTACTACAAACTCCATCTCCCAGGTTTAATTGATTCTCCTGCCTCAGCCTCCCAAGTAGCTGGGATTACAGGCGCCCGCCACAACGCCCGACTAATTTTTTGTATTTTTAGTAGAGACAGGGTTTCACCATGTTTGCCAGGCTGGTCTGAAACTCCAGACCTCATGATCCACCCGCCGCAGCCTCCCAAAAAGTGCTAGGATTACAGGTGTGAGCCACTGCGCCTGGCCCCCCACTTATCTTTATATATCGCTGTTTGTCTCTCTCCCTAGGCATAGATGTCTCTTCCCTTTGCCAGAATGGAGGCCTCTGTGTCGACAGTGGCCCCTCCTATTTCTGCCACTGCCCCCCTGGATTCCAAGGCAGCCTGTGCCAGGATCATGTGAACCCATGTGAGTCCAGGCCTTGCCAGCACGGGGCCACCTGCATGGCCCAGCCCAGTGGGTATCTCTGCCAGGTGAGAGGGTCTGCAGGAGAAGGGGGAGGAAAGACAAGGGTGGTCTGGATGGGAGAGACAGTAGTGACTGAGGGAAGACCCAGTGTATCCATTTCTCCTCCCTTTTTTTTAAACCCCACACACCCAACTAACCACAAAGTCATGCCACTTTATCTCCTGAAGTTTTCTCAAGTCTGTGCTTTCACCTTCGCCCTTTGTCCCACTGCCTGAGTCCTGACCTTTGTTGCATTCCAGGTAGATACTTGCATCAGTCTCCTAACTATGGTCCCTGCCTCCACACTTGTCCTTCTACAGGTTCAGCCTTTACCCCATGACCAGGGTACTCCACTGAAAATGTCCAACTGACCTGTCTGTCCCCTGCTGAACCTTCAGTGGCTGCCCGCCTCATTCAGAATAAAGTCCAAGGCCTGCATGACTCAGCCCTGCCTGCCTCTCAGGCCTCAGCTCTCCCCATCCCACCCTCCTACTCTCTGCTCCAGCAACACAAAACTGATGCTGACTTTCCCACATACCCCATACAGATTCTTGCCTCTCAGCCTTTATCCCTGCTATTGACACCACCTGGAATGGCCTTCCCAACCCCTCTTCCACGGGCTGGTGTTCAGGGGGCACCTTCCTCAGGAAGATGTCCCTAACTTCTCCCCAGGCTGGTTAGGGCCTCTTCGTGGTCCAGGTCACTCAGCTGGGAGAGCCAAAGCTGGCATTCAAGTCTAAGCAACCTGATTCATATGCTCAGAACCACAACTTTTTTGTGTATATGGTTACCATTTTATTTTCTTTTGTTATTGACACATGATAGTCGTACATATCTATGGGGTGCCTGTGAGATTTTTTTGTTTTGTTTTGTCTTTTCGTTTTTGGGGACAGAGTCGCTCTATCCCCCAGGCTGAAGTGCAATGGCACGATCTGGGCTCACTGCAACCCCCGCCTTCCAGGTTCAAGTAATTCTCATGTCTCAACTTCCCGAGTAGTTGGGATTACAGGCACGCACCACCACGCCTGGCTAATTTTTGTATTTTTAGTAGAGATGGGGTTTTCACCATGTTGGGCAGGCTGGTCTCAGAACTCCTGACCTCAAGCGATCCACCTGCTCAGCCTGTCAAAGTGATAGGATTACAGGCATGAGCCACCACACCTGGCCACATGTGATATTTTGATACATGCATACAATGTGTCATAATCAAATCAGGGTAATTGGGATATCTATCATCTCAAACATTTATCATTTCTTTGTGTTGAGAACATTCCAAATCCTCTCTTCTAGTTATTTTGAAATACAAATTGTTAACTATCATCATCCTTCTCTGCTATCTAACACTAGAACTTATTCCTTCTATATGACCATAATTTTGTATCCGTTAACCAACCTCTCTTCATCTCCCCCTCCCTGCCACCCTTTCTAACCTCTGGTAGCCATAATTCTACTCTACTTCCATAAGACTAACTTTTTTAGCTCCCACATGTGAGCGAGGAGCAATATTAGACATGCAATAGGAGGCTGATGCAAGTATCTATCTGGAATGCAAGAAAGGTCAGGACTAACTAAGGCAGTGGCACAAAGGTGAAAGTAAGAGACATGCAATATTTGTCTTTCCATGCTTGGCTTATTTCACTTAACATAATGTACTTCAGTCTCATCCATGTGGCTGAAAATGATAGGATTTCATTCTTTTTCTGATTGAATAATATTCCATTGTGTATATATGCCACAGTTTCTTTTTTCCATTCATTTGTTGATGGCACTTAGGTTAATTCCATATGTTAGCTATTGGGAACAGTGCTGCAATAAACATGTGGGTGCAGATATCTCTTCAAGATACTGATTTCCTTTGGATATGTAATCAACAGTAGATTGATCATATGGTAGATCTTTTTTTAATTTTTGAGAAACTTCTATGCTTTTCTCCGTACTGGCTATGTTAGTTTACATTCCCACCAACACCATATGAGGTTTGCCCTTTCTTTGCATCCTTGCCAGCATCTGCTATTTTTTGTTTTTGTTTTTCCTGTTTTTTGACAGAGTCTTGCTCTGTTGCCCAGGCTGGAGCACACTGACCTGATCTCAGCTCACTGCAACCTCTGCCTCCCAGATTCAAGCGATTCTTGTGCCTCAGCCTCCCGAGTAGCTGGGATCACAGGTGTGGACCACCACGCTTGGCTAATTTTTTATATTTTTAGTAGAGATGGGATTTCACCATGTTGGCCAGGATGGTCTCGAACTCCTGACCTCAAGTGATCCTCCCGCCTCAACCTCTGAAAGTGCTGGGATTACAGGCGTGAGCCACCGCACTTGGCCCTTGTCTTTTCAATAATAGCCACTTTAACTGGTGTGAGATGGTATCTCACTGTGGTTTTGATTTACATTTCCCTGATTTGCATCCATATACCTGTTGGCCATTTATATGTCTTCTTTTGAGAAATGTCTGTTCAGATAATTTGCCCATTTTTTAAACCATATTATTTGTCAGTGGTGGTAGTGGTGGTGTTTGCTGTTGAGTTCCTTATATATTCTGATTATTAATCCCTTGTCAGATAGATAGTTTGCAAATATTTTCTTCTATTTTGTAGGTTCCTCTTCACTCTGTTGTTTCCTCTGCTGCACAGACACTTTTTAGCTTGATGTAATCACATTTGTCTATTTTTGCTTTTGGTGTCTATGCTGTTGAAGTCTTACCCAAAAAATTTTTGCCCAGATCAATGTCTTGAAGCATTTTCCAAATGACCTTTTTTTTTTTTTTTTTTGAGACCAAGTCTCGTACCTTTGCCTGGGCTGGAGTGCAGTGGCGCAAATTGGGCTCACTGCAACCTCTGCCTCCCGGGTTCCAGCAGTTCTCCTGCCTCAGCCTCCCAAGTAGTTGAAATTACAGGCGCCCACCACCACGCCCAGCTTTTTTTTTTTTTTTTTTTTTTTTTTTTTTTTTTTT
>NW_016819733.1:130910-185583 GCF_001698545.2 Rhinopithecus bieti | reverse complement strand
TTTGAGATGGAGTCTCACTCTGTTGCCCAGTCTGGAGTGCAGTGGTGTGATCTCAGCTCACTGCAACCTCCGCCTCCCAGGTTCAAGCGATTCTCCTGCCTCAGCCTCCTGAGTAGCTGGGACTACAGGCACATGCTACTACGCCCAGCTAATTTTTGTAATTTTAGTAGAGACGGGGTTTCACCATATTGGTCAGGCTGGTCTCAAACTCCTGACCTCAGGTGACCCACCCACCTCTGCCTCCCAAAGTGCTGGGATTACAGGCATGAGCCACCACGCCTGGCCTAGGTTTAGTTTCTTCTGCATATGGAAATCCAGTTTTCCCAGCACCATTTATTGAAGAGAATGTCCTTTCCCCAATGTGTGTACTTGGTGCCTTTGTTGAAAGTAAGTTGGCTGGCCAGAAGCGGTGGCTCATGCCTATAATCCCAGCACTTTGGGAAGGCGAGACAGGCAGATCACAAGGTCATGAGTTCAAGACCAGCCTGACCAACATGGTGAAACCCTCGTCTCTACTAAAAATACAAAAATCAGCTGGGCATGGTGGCGTGCACCTGTAATCCCAGCTACTCAGGAGGCTGAGGCAGGAGAATCACTTGAACCCAGGAGGTGGAGGTTGCAGTGAGCCAAGATCATGCCATTGCACTCCAGTCTGGGCAACAGAGCAAGACTCCATCTCAAAAAAAAAGAAAAGAAAAAAGAAAGTAAGTTCGCTGTAAATGTTTGGACTTGTTTTTCTGGGCTCTCTATTCCATTCCATTGATCTATGTGTCTGTTTTTTATGCCAGCACCATGCTGTTTTGGTTACTATTGCTTTACAGTATATTTTGAAGACAGGTAGTGTGGTGCCTCTAGCTTTGTTCTTTTTGCTCAAGACTGCTTTGGCTATTTGGGTCTTTTACAGTTCAGATAAATTTTAGGGTTATTTTTTCTATTTCTGTAAAGAATATCATTGGTATTTTCATAGGGGTTGCATGACTCTGTAGATCACTTTGGTAAGCACAGACATTTTAACAGTATTCATTCTTCCAATCCATGAACACAGGATAGCTTTCCATTTTTTTGTGTCCCCTTCAATTTATTTCATCAGTGTTTTATAGTTGTCATTGCAGTACTCTTTCACTTCTTTGGTTAAATGTATTTGTTTGTTTTTATTTTTTGTAACTATTATAAATGGGATTGCTTTCTTGATTTCTTTTTCAGATTGTTTGCTGTTAGTGTATAGAAATGCTACTACTTTTTCTACATTGATTTTGTATCCTACAGCTTTACTGAATTTGTTTATAACCAGTGTTTTCTTTAGGTTTTTCTAAATATAGGATTATGTCACCTGTGAACATGGATAATTTGATTTCTTCCTTTGCAATTTGGATGCCCTTTCTTTCTTTCTCCTGCCTAATTGCTCTGGCCAGGACTTCCAGTATTACCTTGAATAAAAATAGTGAAAGTGAGCATCCTTGTCTTGTTCCAGATCTTAAAGGAAAGGCTTTCAACTTTTCCCCATTCAATATGATGTTAGCTGTGGGTTCGTCACATATGGCCTTTATTATTTTGAGATCTAGAACCACAACTTTTTTTCTTTTCTTTTTTTTTTTTTTTTTTTGAGACAGAGTCTTGCTCTGTCACTCAGGTTGGAGTGTAATGGTACAGTCTCGGGTTCCTGCAACCTCTACCTCCCTGGTTCAAGCAATTATCCTGCCTCAGCTTCCCCAGTAGCTGGGATTACAGGTATCTGCCACCACACCTAGCTAATTTTTTTCTTTGTATTTTTAGTAGAGATGGAGTTTCACCATGTTGGCCAGGCTAGTCTCAAACTCCTGACCTCAAGTGATTCACTCACCTTGACCTCCCAAACTGCTGGGATTACAGTAGTGAGCCACCATGCCCGGCCAGAACCACAACTTTTGAGAGAAAGCTCAAGACAGATCCCCTAACCTACCCTCTTTTCTCACTTTTTTATTTTATTTTTTAACCTTTTATTATGAACATTTTCAAACATAAACAAAAGCAGTATACTGATCAGTAGTAAACCTCTGGGCACCCATTACTCAGTTTTACTTCTTTTATGATGTTCCCTCTTCCAAAACACCCCCATCACCTGTTCCTTCCAGCTCTCTGACGACTCCTTGGATTCTTTGTGAATTCCCTTTTCCCTCTTTGAAGCCTGCCTTCCTGGTACTCTACTCTTGCACACTCTCCTTCCTCTTGCAAGGAAGCCAGCACGTGGTACAGATCTTGCCAATGACTCTTCTTTCACTAGCTAAGTGGCATGAAGAAGCAGAAAATGGTTGAGAGCAATGGTTATGGAGTTACAGACCTTCATTGATTCCCAGCTCTGCCACCTATAGCTATTCGACTTGCACAAGTCACTTAACCTTTCAGAGACTCAGCTTCCTTATGTGCAAAGTAAAAATCGAATGAGATAACCCAAATAAAATGTCATTCAGGGGATTTTCAGGTTACGTATATAAATCATGCAATAAATGCTAGCCATTTCTTTCCTCTGGTTGACTGAGAGTTCCCAGGGAATAGGAATGAGTTCTAACTTTCTTCCTATTCCTAGTGCCTAAAACGGTGCCTGACACAAAGTAGGCATTCAGTAGATGCTTATGAATTAATAAAGTATTAGAGAGCCTGGTGGGTATTTAGTAGGGGAGGAAGGTTTTACCAAAAATGGTGCTGTGTTTGGTGGCAGTGTGTCATAGAGATTGTTTGGGACTGGGGAAGGTTGAGTTGTGTGTCACCAAACAATTCTATCTCATGGGGAGTTGAGGTAGAAGGGTTGTGATGCAGGCCATGATGGATGGTGAGTTGAGTGATGCTGTTGAGCTGGAAGGTGGGGGACTGGACAAACTGTCTTGAGCTGGGTCCCTTGTAGTGCTAGGTTGGGCTCATCCACTGGTTCCCTGTCTAACCCTCTTTGTCTGCAGTGCGCCCCAGGCTACAATGGACAGAACTGCTCAAAGGAACTTGATGCTTGTCAGTCCCAACCCTGTCACAACCACGGAACCTGCACCCCCAAACCTGGAGGCTTCCACTGTGCCTGCCCTCCAGGCTTTGTGGGGCTACGCTGTGAGGGAGACGTGGACGAGTGTCTGGACCAGCCCTGCCACCCCACAGGCACTGCAGCCTGCCACTCTCTGGCCAATGCCTTCTACTGCCAGTGTCTTCCTGGACACACAGGTGAGGCCCCAGGACAAGGGGCACAAGCATGTCTGGAGCACAGCCGAGCAGACCATGGAGAGCCAGATAGTCTCCACCCATGTGGCAGCCGTCACCTGGTCCATCCTCTGCCTCCACACCCACCCCCAACCAGAAAAGATGCCCCAGGAGCCCTTCACCTGCACATCTAGCACTGGGCCAACATCCAGGAATGGGCTAAGACAGAGGCAGTGACTGATGCAGTGTGTGACGTCTAATCTCCCCCACAATTACAGGCCAATGGTGTGAGGTGGAGATAGACCCCTGCCACAGCCAACCCTGCTTTCATGGAGGGACCTGTGAGGCCACAGCAGGATCACCCCTGGGTTTCATCTGCCACTGCCCCAAGGCAAGTGACCACAAATCTGCCTTCTCTGTTGCCCCCTATACTGACAAAAAGCAAGAATACCTCAGTTGGAATCCCAGAAGGGACTGTCAGGGAGCACTGATGTAGAAATTACTGGAAAAAGCCATGCCAAGTTCACAGTGGCAAGTGTCTCTCAGAAGCAGTCAAAGGAAAAGCAGGCAGCTGATAGCATGAATGGAATTTTCAGAAATCACAGGCATTGCCTAAGGGAAGGTCAGGAGTTCCCCAAGCTCAAGCTGCGTGGTGGGTGGCCTCAGATAGGTTATTTTAACTGTGTGTGTATGTGTATGTATTTATGGGCCTCAGATGCATGGAATTAGACTAATCTTAAGCTTTGGTTCCTGATATACTGACATTGGTTTATGCCTGGTCTTCTTTTATTATTCTAACAATGTAACATCCATGAACCTAACCCAATAATTTCAATATTAATAATAATTTACATCTACTTATATCCTCCTCCTGTATCCTGTTCCCTCTCTAGAGGAAGAGGAAGACATATGATCCTATTTCTAAGGAGTAAGATAATAATATAATAACCGGGCATGGTGGCTCACACCTGTAATCCCAGTACTTTGGGGGGCCGAGGCAGGCGGATCACCTGAGGTCAGGAGTTCGAGACCAGCCTGACAAACATGGTGAAACACTGTCTCTACAAAAACATAAAATTAGCTGGGCGTGGTGTTGCATGCTTGTAATCCCAGCTATTGGGGAGGTTGAGGCAGGAGAATCGCTTGAACCTGGGAGGCAGAGGTTGCAGTGAGCCGAGATCACACCATTTTGCACTCCAGCCTGGACAACAAGAGTGAAACTCTGCTCAAAATAATAATAATAATAGTAATAATAATAATAGCATTCTATTAACTGTTTAGTCTTCTAGAACTTGCACTGTAATGCCACAGCCCATCAGGTTGTTGCACTCAACTGTGCTTCATCCATTTTCCAAATAATGTAATGTGTCATTGTGTGAAATTACCATGGGACATGGTTTCAACATCCACAAAATGATTAACTTGATGCTCTCTGAGGCACCTTTTAGATATGAAACTCTAGGACCCTCTGCACCATCTTAACCCAAGAGTTTGCTTGATGGGGAGTGGGAAGAATAATGCAAGTTCCATCTCCAATATCTCCCCTCCCCTCCACAGGGTTTTGAAGGCCCCACCTGCAGCCACAGGGCCCCTTCCTGCGGCCTCCATCACTGCCACCACGGAGGCTTGTGTCTGCCCTCCCCTAAGCCAGGCTTCCCACCACGCTGCGCCTGCCTCAATGGCTATGGGGGTCCTGACTGCCTGACCCCACCAGCTCCTAAAGGCTGTGGCCCTCCCTCCCCATGCCTATACAATGGCAGCTGCTCAGAGACCACGGGCTTGGGGGGCCAAGGCTTTCGATGCTCCTGCCCTCACAGCTCTCCAGGGCCCCGGTGTCAGAAGCCCGGAGCCAAGGGGTGTGAGGGCAGAAGTGGAGATGGGGCCTGCGATGCTGGCTGCAGTGGCCCAGGAGGAAATTGGGATGGAGGGGACTGCTCTCTGGGAGTCCCAGACCCCTGGAAGGGGTGCCCCTCCCACTCTCGGTGCTGGCTTCTCTTCCGGGACGGGCAGTGCCACCCACAGTGTGACTCTGAAGAGTGTCTGTTTGATGGCTACGACTGTGAGACCCCTCCAGCCTGCACGTGAGCCTGAAACCCACGGGAGCCAGGGAAGGAGAGGGGTGGGTGAAAGGAGGAGGAAGGATGTAGATGGCTCTGAGTTACAGTGTGGCCACAGCCTCGGGCTCCAGGGAGTTTCCACCCTAATAACTATCACTAAATAAGGGTCGAAGACTCTGGACTCCAACCTAGGGTAATGGGGTGGCATCAATATTTAATGTGGGATGTGGCCTTTGGGCTCCTCTCTGAGAGTTGTGGGAACTCAGGCCTCAAGCCTCCCTCCCTAAGCTTTGCTGCCATGGAGTATCTCCCCTAGCAGTCAGCACCTCACAGAGGGAAAAGGGCCTTGGAGTGTCCTTCAGAAACAGAGGAAAGCTCGGGAGGGTACAGAGAGCGGACGGTCTAGGGAGACAGGGGTGTTAGCAGACATTGGGGTGTCTGGACTACCATCCAGGACTTGACTAAGCTCATTGCTCCACAGCTGCCCTCACTTAGCAACCAAAGCCCTGAAGGGCACAAAATATGGGGAATTCTCTCTAGGGTGAAGAGAAGAGTCAGGTTTTAGGGAGGTTCTGAGTCCCTCTCTCCTCACCCCACAGTCCAGCCTATGACCAGTACTGTCACGATCACTTCCACAATGAGCACTGTGAGAAAGGCTGCAACACTGCAGAGTGTGGCTGGGATGGAGGTGACTGCAGGCCTGAAGATGGGGACCCAGAGTGGGGGCCCTCCCTGGCCCTGCTGGTGGTACTGAGCCCCCCAGCCCTAGACCAGCAGCTGTTTGCCCTGGCCCGGGTGTTGTCCCTGACTCTGAGGGTGGGACTCTGGGTAAGGAAGGATCGTGACGGCAGGGACATGGTGTACCCCTATCCTGGGGCCCGGGCTGAAGAAAAGCTAGGAGGAACTCGGGACCCCTCCTATCAGGAGAGATCAGCCCCTCAAACGCAGCCCCTGGGCAAGGAGACCGACTCCCTCAGTGCTGGGTAAGAAGTTAGGTGGAGGGAAGGGCCAAACACCAGTTTTTTTAAGAGGGCAGAGGGAGGGAAGGGAGTCAAGGACCAACACAGAGGTCTCTGAGGTGCCTGCCCTACAGGTTTGTGGTGGTAATGGGTGTGGATTTGTCCCGCTGTGGCCCTGACCACCCGGCATCCCGCTGTCCCTGGGACCCTGGGCTTCTACTCCGCTTCCTTGCTGCGATGGCTGCAGTGGGAGCCCTGGAGCCCCTGCTGCCTGGACCACTGCTGGCTGTCCACCCTCATGCAGGCACTGGTAGGTGACCCCTTACCACTTTCTCTGACCTCTGTTCCCAGGCCAGCTCTCATGCTAGCAACAGGCAATGGAGGCTGAATCAAACAGGACAACCGAGACTGAAAATATTCTTTGTGGGGACTTACTTTCCCTAACCCTGCTTTCTCTGACTGAATCTCCCACTGGCCCATTTGTTCTACAGTCTCCTTCCTTATTTCCCTAAGCACATTATCCTAACCTCTGTCACAGCCCTCCAACAAAGGGATGGTTTACCTTCTCTACCAGACTGAGAATATCTAATCGTCTTTGTATCAGACAACTCAGTATATGAAAGAATAATAGGCCGGGCGCGGTGGCTCACGCCTGTAATCCAAGCACTTTGGGAGACCGAGGCAGGTGGATCACGAGGTCAGGAGATCGAGACCATCCTGGCTAATGCAGTGAAACGCCGTCTCTACTAAAACTAAAAAAAATTAGCTGGGTGTGGTTGGGGGCGCCTGTAGTCCCAGCTAGTCGGGAGGCTGAGGCAGGAGAAGGGCGTGAACCTGGGAGGTGGAGCTTGCAGTGAGCTGAGATCGTGCCACTGCACTCCATCCAGCCTGGGCGACAGAGTGAGAATCCATCTCAAAAAAAAAAAAAAGAATAACTGCTATATCATAGTCACTCTGTGCCTTACTCCAAGCATTTTACATTGTTACCTCATTTAATCCTCCCCAACAACCCCATGAGGCACATACTGCTGGTTGAGTACCCCTCATCTGAAATACTTAGGAACAAAAGTGTTTCAGATTTCGGATTTTTTTATTTTGGAATATTTGCATTATACCGGTTCAGCATTCCTAATACAACGTCCAAATGCTACAATGTGCATTTCCTTTAAGTGTCATGTTGGTACTCTAAAAGTTTCAGACTTTGGAACATTTCAGATTTGGGATTGGGATCATGGATACTCAACCTGTTTATGCGTTTGTTTTCTGAGACAGAATCTCACTCTGTCACCCAGACTAGAGTACAGTGACACCATCTTGGCTCACTGCAACCTCTGCCTCTCAGATTTAAGCAATTCTCTTGCCTCAGACTCCTGAGTAGCTGGAATTACAATGGCATGCCACCACGCCCTGCTAATTTGTTTTTGGTTTTTGTGTTTTGTTTTGTTTTGAGACAGAGTCTCGCCTTGTCACCCAGGCTGGCGTGCAGTGGCACGATCTCGGCTCACTGCAAGCTCCGCCTCCCAGGTTCACGCCATTCTCCTGCCTCAGCCTCCCAAGTAGCTGGGACTACAGGCGCCCGCCACCACACCCAGCTAATTTTTTGCATTTTTAGTAGAGACGGGGTTTCACCACGTTAAACAGGATGGTCTCGATCTCCTGACCTCGTGATCCACCCGCCTCAGCCTCCCAAAGTGCTGAGATTACAAGCATGAGCCACCGCACTTGGCCGCTAAATTTTGTATTTTTAGTAGAGAGGGGGTTTTGCCATGTTGGCCAGGCTGGTCTCAAACTCCTGGCCTCATATGATCCACCTGCCTCAGCCTCCCAAAGTGCTGGGATTACAGGCATGAGCCACTGTGCCCAACCTCAACCTATATTATCATCCCCATTTCGCAGATAAAGAAACCAAGGCAAAGACAGGCTACTTGTCCAAATGTCTCCCAATAGTAATCAGTCTCACCAGGAGTGGCCTCTCTTTGTGACTCTGTCTCTCCCACCAGCACCCCCTGCCAACCAGCTTCCCTGGCCTGTGCTGTGCTCCCCAGTGGCTGGGGTGATTCTCCTGGCCCTAGGGGCTCTTCTCGTCCTCCAGCTTATCCGGCGTCGACGCCGAGAGCATGGAGCTCTCTGGCTGCCCCCTGGTTTCACTCAACGGCCTAGGACTCAGTCAGCTCCCCACCGACGCCGGCCCCCACTGGGCGAGGACAGCATTGGTCTCAAGTGAGAATGAGGAGAAACCCAGGCTCAGGAAGGGGAGTCTCTCCTATGGTGATATTTACAATCAGAAAAGATAAGAAATACTATTGCAGAAGTCAAAGATAGAGGAAGGAGAGAGGGGTGGGAAGCCTACTGGAAATCTTGGAGACCCTGATGGTCATAACTCCGTGTAACCTCTACCCACCCATTTCCTTCCAGGGCACTGAAGCCAGAGGCAGAAGTTGATGAGGACGGAGTTGTGATGTGCTCAGGCCCTGAAGAGGGAGAGGAGGTGGGCCAGGTGAAAGGGCTGGGGCAAGTATGGTCTGGAGGTGATGGAAGGGATGAAAGGGCAAATCAACCTTCACTGATCCTTGCTCTTACCCAAAGGCTGAAGAAACAGGCCCACCCTCCAAGTGCCAGTTCTGGTCTCTGAGTGGTGGCTGTGGGGAGCTCCCTCAGGCTGCCATGCTAACTCCTCCCCAGGAATCCGAGATGGAAGCCCCTGACCTGGACACCCGTGGACCTGGTATGTGAGTCAACCCAGACCAAGGAAAAAAAAAAAGTCCTTAGACCCTATTAGAATAAGAGAGTCCTTTAATATCAGAACTAGAGGAACTAATTTTAGACTAGTGCCTTAGAAAAATGATTCTCAAAGTGTGGTCCTCAGACAGCAGAATCAGCATCACCTGGGAATTTGTTAGAAATGCAAATTGTTGGGCTCCACTACAGAGCTACTGACTCAGGAATAGAAGATGTTAGGCAATCTGTTTTAATAAGCCCTTCAGGTGAATCTGATCCAGACTCGTTTGAGAAAACCACTGCCCTGGAATGTCAGAGAATTAAGCTGCAGGTTCCTTTTACAGAGGAAGAAACTGAAGTCAGAGAAAAGTAGAAAAGTCACTTGACTAAAGCCACACAGAACCGGAACTTAGCTTCCCAACACCTCAGGTTTTGATTCTCTCTGAGCTTACATGTTGTCCCTTCCCCCTTGTTGTGTCATTTAGATTGACCCATTACTCATGTCTTACCAACAGATGGGGTGACACCCCTGATGTCCGCAGTTTGCTGTGGGGAAGTAGAGTCCAGGACCTTCCAAGGGGCATGGCTGGGATGTCCTGAGCCCTGGGAACCTCTGCTGGATGGAGGGGCCTGTCCCCAGGCTCACACCGTGGGCACTGGGGAGACCCCCCTGCACCTGGCTGCCCGATTCTCCCGGCCAACCGCTGCCCGCCGCCTCCTTGAGGCTGGAGCCAACCCCAACCAGCCAGACCGGGCAGGGCGCACACCCCTTCATGCTGCTGTGGCTGCTGATGCTCGCGAGGTCTGCCAGGTTGGCACACACTGAGGTCCCTACAGGGAATGGGGCGAGCTTACAAGTAAAGCTGGACAGAAGCATCCCCCAGAGTTTGACAAAGAGGAAATTGGTGTGATTGGGAACCTGACAGGGAAACTGTGGAGGATGGCTGAATATGGATTGCGAGTGGGGTTAAAAGTGTAAGGAACTTGAGTTGGCAGTCCAGGGTACCCCAGGGGTCACTGGCCCTCTGTCCCCTCAGCTTCTGCTCCGTAGCAGACAAACTGCAGTGGACGCTCGCACAGAGGACGGGACCACACCCTTGATGCTGGCTGCCAGACTGGCGGTGGAAGACCTGGTTGAAGAACTGATTGCAGCCCAAGCAGACGTGGGGGCCAGAGATAAATGGGGTATGTAGAGGAAGGGGTGATGTGTGCTATAGAGAAGTTGAGCAGATGGGGTGGGAGACAGAGTGCAAAATATAGGTGCAGCGGAGGGGCATTCCCTCTCATCCTGCTGTTATGGCTGTCAATCTGCGATGCGGTGGAAATACTGGCCGTGTGAGTTTCCCCAACTTCCACCGTCAACACCACACTGGCTCTCTGCTCCAGCTTACTGGGGAACTGGCATGGAAGAGAGTGTCTGTGGAAAGGGGGCGGGATCTCGTGGGGGGAGACGGTCTCCCAGTCTCACCGACCCCAGAACAATGTCCCATTGTCCCTCCCGCGCACTGGAGACGTCACCAAGGCAACACTTCCTGCAGGCCGGTGGTCTCCTGGGCAACGCTTCCCGCCTTTGAGGGACCAAGCTGCCCAAATAGCCCTTCCCCCAAGGACAGAACCCGTGGGAAACCGGAACCCAGGCGTCTGGCCCCCAACAGCGGTAACAACCTCCCACGTCGTCCCCTAGGGAAAACTGCGCTGCACTGGGCTGCTGCCGTGAACAACGCCCGAGCCGCCCGCTCGCTTCTCCAGGCCGGAGCCGATAAAGATGCCCAGGACAGCAGGGTTAGATGGGACAGAGGGCTTCCCACAAAACAGTCGGGCGCAGGAGAAATGGAAAGTGCGGTAACCCGCAAAGCCTGAGGGGAGAGGGGCCAGTGGTCCCGTAAGTGAAGGTAGAAAGGCCCAGTCCTGTGGGCGTGGCCTGCCCTGATATCGCCCCTGGCTTTTTCCTCCTGTGCAGGAGCAGACGCCGCTGTTCCTAGCGGCACGGGAAGGAGCGGTGGAAGTAGCCCAGCTGCTGCTGGGGCTGGGGGCAGCCCGAGAGCTGCAGGACCAGGCTGGGCTGGCGCCCGCGGACGTCGCTCGCCAACGTAACCACTGGGATCTGCTGACGCTGCTGGAAGGGGCGGGGCCACTAGAGGCTCGTCACAAAGCCACGCCGGGCCGCGAGTCCGGGCCCTTCCCGCGCGCACGGACGACGTCTGTAAGCGTGCCCCCGCATGGGGGCGGGGCTCTGCCGCGCTGCCGGACGCTGTCAGCCGGAGCAGGCCCTCGTGGGGGCGGAGCTTGTCGGCAGGCTCGGACTTGGTCCGTAGACTTGGCTGCGCGGGGGGGCGGGGCCTATTCTCATTGCCGGAGCTTCTCGGGAGGAGGAGCAGGAGGAGGCCCGCCCCCTCGCGGCCGTAGGTTTTCTGCAGGCATGCGCGGGCCTCGGCCCAACCCTGCGATAATGCGAGGAAGATACGGAGTGGCTGCCGGGCGCGGAGGCAGGGGCCCAACGGATGACTGGCCCTGTGATTGGGTGGCCCTGGGAGCTTGCGGTCCTGCCTCTAACATTCCAAATCCGCCTTCTTGCCTTACTCCGTCCCCGGAGCGGGGATCCCCTCAACTTGACTGGGGTCCCCCAGCCCACCAAGAAATGCCCATAAACCAAGGAGGAGAGGGCAAAAAATAGGAGAATACATGGTAGGAAGGAATTCCAAAAATGATTACCCCATTAAAAGGCAGGCTGGAAGGCCTTCCTGGTTTTAAGATGGAGCCCCAAAAATGAAGGGTTGTGAGTTTAGTTTCTCTCCTAAAATGAATGTATGCCCACCAGAGCAGGCATCTTCCACATGGAGAATCTGCAGCTCTGGAAAGAGGGTTTACGATGCTAGGATGAGGCAGGCCCAGTCCTCCTCCAGAAAATAAGACAGGCCACAGGAGGGCAGAGTGGAGTGGAAATACCCCTAAATTGGAACCAAAACTGCAGGCATATGGGATGTAAGATGTTCTTTCCTATATATGGTTTCCAAAGGGAGCTCCCTTCATCCATTGTCCCCACTGCCCACAAATGGCTGACAAATATTTATTGGACACCAACTATGTGCCAGGCACTGTGTAGATGCTGAAAAGTGGCCAAGGGCCACCCCAGCTGATGACTCCTTGCATTCCCTCCCCTCACAACAAAGAAACTCCACTGCGGGGATGAAGCGCTTCTTCTAGCCACTGCTATCACTATTTAAGAACCCTAAATCTGTCACCCATAATAAAGCTGATTTGAAGTGTTACCTTTTTTTGGAGGAGTTGGGGAGAAGAATGGGAAAAAAGACGGGAGTGACTGCATAGTGTCAGCATTTTGTGCTTTCGGCTCAGCATTTGCATTGAATGGAGGATGTAAGTATAGTTTAAAAGCAAGAATAAGTATATTTGGGGACGCTATGATAATTTAGGGTATTATCTGAAAGCAAGAGTCTAGTAGCCAAGGGAGAAACCACACACACACTAGGTCAGGGGTCCCCAACCCCTGGGCCGCAGACTGGTACTGGTCCATGGCCTCTTAGGAGCTGGGCCACACAGCAGGAGGTGAGCAAGCATTACTGCCCAAGCTCCACCTCCTGTCAGATAAGCATAAGCATTAGATTCTTATAGGAGCTCGAACCCTATTGTGAACTGCGCATGCAAGGGATCTGAGTTTCTTGCTTCTTATGAGAATCTAATGCCTAATGATCTGGGGTGGAACAGTTTCATCCTGAAACCAGCCCCTATCCCCACTGACCATGGAATAATTGTCTTCCATGAAACTTCCCTGGTGCCAAAAAGGTAGGAGACCACTGCACTAGATGATGCACACACTTTGTCCCTCATCCTAGGGCTTTCGTTATGGCCACTTAGGAGATTCCTAAGGCCACAAGTCAAGTAGATGGAGAGAGTGTCTTAAAGAAACTGTCCACCTTGCAGCAACATGTTGCTAGGTTTGAAACATGGAGTCATGAGGCATTTTGAAAGCCAATAATATCTACAGTTTATTGAGTATCCACTATGCATCAAGTGCTTTATTACATTTAATACATCAACTCTATGAAGTAGGTGCTATTAAAACCCTATTTCACTCTTTCAGAAATTGAGGCACAGAGATCTGCCCAAGATTGCAAGGGAATAAGTGGCAGGACCAGATCTCTTCTTCGTCACATTTCACATTCCAAATCACTCAGCTATAAACTCCCTAACATGACAGGCTGCCATTTAGAGGTACCAAATGGTTGTCTGCCCTGCTCCTTCCTTGATGCCAACCAACCTGATTAGCATTGATCAAAGACCAAGCCAGAGAGGTAGTCCTCTCCCTTTTCAATTTCATTTCTTTCTTTTTCTGAAACAGGGTCTTGCTCTGTTGCCCAAGCTGGAGTGCAGTGGCACAAATGGCTCACTGCAGCCACAACCTCCTGGGCTCAAGCAGTCTTCCCACCTCAGCCTCTCATTTTTCCATATCTACATCTCTCATACCCAAAACAGGTTTTCCCCTGCCCCTTGTCTGCACTAAACTATAAGTTTCCAAAATGAACCCTTCCTGTACTCTCACATTTGGTACACATCTTGTCTCCTGAATAGAGTGTATATTTTATTTTACTTTATTTTATTTTATTTTATTTTTATTTTGGAGACGGAGTCTCACTCTGTCACCCAGGCTGGAGTGCAGTGGCACAATCTTGGCTTACTGCAACCTCCGCCTCCCGGGTTCAAGCAATTCTCCTGCCTCAACCTCCTGAATAGCTGGGATTACAGGCGCATGTGGCCACGCCCGGCTAATTTTTTGTATTTTAGTAGAGATGGGGTTTCACCATGTTGCCCAGGCTGATCTCGAACTCCTGAGCTCAGGCAATCCACCCCCATTGGCCTCCCAAAGTGCTAGGATTACAGGTGTGAGCCACAGCGGCCAGCCATCTCCTGAATAGACTATAAATACCTGGAGGTCAGGGAGTATTCAATACATATATATTGAATACTTACTACATGTTGGACCCAGTGCTAGGGTTTTATGTATATATTTGAGACCTCCACAACCCTAGGTCTGAATCCTCTACTTCCCACTGGAACCATGCCCCCTCCCAGACCCAGTAAGAGGGAAGATCGGGAGGGCCAAATCCTACAGCAGGGTCTATCTCAGGGAGGGAAGGGACCTGGTTGGGGGGAGGGGGATTCTGAGGAGTGAAACCACTTCCTGTGTAGCTAGTTCCTGTGTTGACAGAAAGAGCAGAAGAGGAGGTGGGGTGGAGGGAGCAGAGTCAGGGATTAGGGGGCTACTGAGGCTCTGGAGATGAGACCGCCAGGAGTCCTTCCCCACTATCAGCCCCCTCCACTCCTGCAGCTGGAGGAGTTTTTCCCAGTCTCTGTGCTCCCCTGGGGTGAGAGAGACTGAACAAGCTGTTTGGGTGGGAAAAGAGAATGGAGGAAGTTGACAGGGATGGGCGGGGCCCGTGGGGGGGCTGACCAGGAACCCAGCTTCCTGCTCAGTACCCAGGCATCCAGCCCCCAGCTCACCCCACCCCTTCCAGCCCCACTCCCCTCAGGAACCCAAGGTTCCGGCCCTCCTCCCAAATCCCAGCCACCCCTCCCCCACCAGTTTCTCCCCTCCAGGGGATGGAGGCTGAGAGACCCCAGGAAGAAGAGGATGGTGAGCAGGTGAGCTGGGCACGGGGTTGGGGAGGCTGACACTGGGAAAGAAGGGAGGTGAGAGGATCTGGGGCAGAAATGTAGGGACAGAGGGGCCTTGAAAGGCTTGGGCAAACTGAGGCAGGAACAGAGACACACAGAGAGGAAACAGGCCACTGACCTAGCCCCTGTCCACTCCACCCACTTCAACCACCACTGCTTGACTGGAATGGACATATTTTGGCATCAGGGCCCCCCTCAGGATGAGCAAGGCTGGCCCCCTCCAAACTCCACCACTCGGCCTTGGCGATCTGCTCCTCCGTCCCCTCCTCCTCCAGGGACCCGCCACACAGGTACCCCTACCCACCCAGGGAGAGCCCTGACCCTGGTGCCCACATCCTGATCCCATTACCAAGGCCCAGTCCATTGTGGGCCCTCTCCTCCACCTCCTCCAGACTCCCCTTGGGATTACCCATTGCGCCCCCTCTCCTCTGATCCAAAGTCCCTAATCACATCACCCTGTCCACACTCCCCCACGGCTCCTGTCTGCCAACCTCTCTGGGTCTCTGAGCCCTCCACATCCCTCTCCCCAGCACTGGGACCCCGCTCGGCCTCCCTGCTCTCCCTGCAGACTGAGCTCCTTCTGGATCTGGTGGCTGAAGCCCAGTCCCGCCGCCTAGAGGAGCAGAGGGCCACCTTCTTCACCCCACAAAACCCCCCAAGCCTAGCCCCTGCCCCACTCCGTCCTCTTGAGGACAGAGAACAGCTTTACAGCACCATCCTCAGTCACCAGGTAAGACATCCCCCCAGGAGGCAAACCTAGGCCTCCTGGTCTCTTGGCCCTGTTCTCTTTTGGGTTCTACTCCTGTTTCTCCCTAGGCACCCCATCGCCTCCCCATACCAACCCTTGATCCTCTCAAGAACCTCCTCCCCTCAGACCCTCACCAAAGCTCTTCCTCTGCCTCCACTCCTCCAGTGCCAGCGGATGGAAGCCCAGCGGTCAGAGCCTCCCCTCCCTCCAGGTGGGCAGGAGCTCCTGGAGTTGCTGCTGAGAGTTCAGGGTGGGGGTCGAATGGAGGAGCAAAGGTCCCGGCCCCCCACACACACCTGCTGAGACTTGAGCCCCCAGCCAGCCCTTCCTCGCCCCTGGTCTGAAAGCTGGGCAGCCTATTGCATGCCCTCAACTCTTGCTTGGCGGGGTAACAGAGACTGAAAACGCAGCGCAAATCTCAATATTCATCGCCCACATCACCTTCCCTGGGAACTGGACCGGGTGAAAGGCCTCAAACTCTGGGAACAGGCGAGGTGGAACAGGGATTTAACTCCCCCCGCACAGGTCCATGGGAGCTTGAGGCAGTAAGGGGGATCCCAGGCACCCATCTCAAGGAGTGGCTGGGAGTCTTTTCCCTAACTTGTGGGGACACCACCAATTGTCGAGCTACTAGGCACTAGGGTCTGAGGGCTCAGGCCTCCTCCTGAGAGGTTATAACCTGAGAGACAGCTCTACCCTTCCTCCCAGTAAGAAGGGAAGGTGGGTGGGCACCTGAGAGATTAAGATTATTCTCCCAGTCCCACTATCAGCACCCCCTATCCCTGAGACTGAGGGGTTTACAGGCTGTGAATGGACCTTCAGCCCTGCCCACCCTCCCTCCCCACTGCTGCTGAGTCTGTCTGATGTTTTGGTTGTGTGAATAAATGTAATACCCCTCTGGACTGAAGACTGGTGTCTGGGGGACCAGGGCGGGGTGAAGGGTAGGAAGGTGAGGCCAGAGGCCGCCTCTCTCCCCAGTCTGGCCAGAGGCCAGCTCCCCTCCCTGGCTGGTTAATTACTGGCTCATTAAGCAGCGGCTGGAGACCTCCCTAATTATCTCCCCCAGCCCCCCTCTCCTGGTTTTAATTAAGTAGAACAGGGAGGGGAGTCATTAGAACAAGAAATATGAACTGAGCTGTCGGTGAACCCAGGCATTCCAGCGGCGTGAGTCCACATCGCCTAGATCCCTGATTCAGGACCCAGGTGGCAGACCCCGACAGCCGCCAACACGCCCCCACTCCCAGGCCGCGGAAGTCCAGCCAGGGGGCTTTCCCATATTTTTCAGATGGCCCGTCTCCTCCCCTCATCCCCTCTTCCCTCTCCCCTCCTCCACTCGGTCTCAGTTCCTCTGTTTCTGTGTCTCTCTCTCCGCCCCCAGCTCCTCCCTGTTCCTCCTCTCTCCTCCCCTCCTCTTCCTCCCCGGCTCCCCTCCCCCAGCCTCCCTCCCTCGCTCCCCCCCTTCTCCCTCCTCCCTCCTCCCTCTCTCTCACACACACCCCCGCTTGGGCCTCCTCTCTCTCTCCGGCTCCATTTTCTCCGCCGCCGGGGGCCGGGGTCTCCTGTGGGGGGCCCAGCCGGTACCCCAGGTCTCCCTTCAGTGCCGGGGTGAACCCCGGGGAGCCGGGAGCCGGGGCAGACGGGCGGGGGTTGGGGCGGAGGGAGCAGCGGCCCCAGCGAGTTTGGGGGGAGAAGTAACCAGGCGGGGGGAGGGGCGGAGCAGGGAGGGGGCCTCAGGGCCCCCCCCCAGCTATGGACGAGCGGCTACTGGGGCCGCCCCTCCAGGCGGGGCCGGGGGGGCCTGGGATTGGTGGGTGGGGAGCCTGGGGGCCCTGGCGAGCCTCCCGGTGGCGGAGACCCCGGTGGGGGTAGCGGGGGGGTCCCGGGAGGCCGAGGGAAGCAAGACATCGGGGACATTCTGCAGCAGATAATGACCATCACCGACCAGAGCCTGGACGAGGCCCAGGCCAAGTGAGTGCCCCCACCCCGGGACCCCACACAGACCCAGCAAACCCCGTTCACATGCTCTGAATCTTCTGGGAGCCCCCCCAACTCTAGGGCCCTCTTCCAGGATCGAACAGCTCTCTTCTCTCATTCCTGGGAGCCCCTAGAAAAGTGATCCCTCTCAAACCTCCCTTCACCCCCAGGCCCTGAAACCTTTACAGAGGGAACCCCAGGTGGCCCCGCTCCCCACTCCTAACCTTTTGCTGACCCCCACACTCCCCTGGAACAGCCCCATCTCCGGGAGCCCCCTCTGGCTCCCAGACTCAGAAACTGTTCTTGGGCTATGTTATTTTCTCCCCTAACTCTCCACCCAGCCCCTTCATTCTGTCCAAATGTGGAGACCTCCACACCCTCTCCAGAGCCCCTAAAACTCCTCTCCACGGCTCAGCCAGACACTAGGTGCATCAAAGCCTCCCACCTGCGCAGCCCCAGGACCCCTTCACACACACTAAACTGATGTCCCCAGTTAGCTCGGCACCCCCAGCCCTGCTCTGCCACCTCAAACTCCAGCTCTTCTCAACCCCAGCCTCTGTCTCTCTACCTCTGAAACCTACCAAGTCACTTTCCTTTCTCCATCCACTCCCAAATTCCTCCTCATACTTTTCTAGACCATCTCCCAAAGCCCCCGGCCTTTAGCCTGCTGCCTGCATCTTCCCTGTGTCACCCTGAAGCCGAGCAGCTTCCCCATGCTCTGGCAGCTGATCTTTTCCCAAGAACTCCCCTCCCCAACTCCATTCCACCCCCAATCCGCTTCCTCCCTCTGCAGATTGACCCTCCTCCCTCCTTGTTCTCAGGCCCCCTGCTCTGTTTCTCTAGCTCCTCAACTTTTCTCTTTCCCCACTCCCACTCCTCCCAAGGAAACACGCCCTAAACTGCCACCGAATGAAGCCTGCTCTCTTTAGCGTCCTGTGTGAAATCAAGGAGAAAACCGGTATGTGGGCCCTCCTCTGGTTGCTCAACTCTGGGGACAGAACCCTGTTCATTATAGGGCTAGAGTGTGACAGCTTGGGGGCCTGAGGAAAGTGAGGAGTCAGGGGTACTGGGGAAGGAACCAAAGCCTGGGAACTTGGCTCTCCAGGAAGCACCAGGAGGACTGACCACTGGGTATGGGGGCCCTGGGTCCTTAAGTCCTCTTGCCTGCATGCTAGGCCTCAGCATTCGGAGCTCCCAGGAGGAGGAGCCGGTGGACCCACAGCTGATGCGCTTGGACAACATGCTTCTGGCAGAGGGTGTGGCTGGGCCCGAGAAAGGGGGCGGCTCAGCAGCAGCAGCTGCAGCTGCTGCAGCCTCTGGGGGCGGCGTGTCCCCTGACAACTCCATCGAACACTCAGACTATCGCAGCAAACTTGCCCAGATCCGTCACATATACCACTCGGAGCTGGAGAAGTATGAGCAGGTAAGGAGAGGAGAGTGGAGGGAAGGGCTCTTGCAGGGGAATCTCATGGCCAAAGGGCTCCTTCTCAGCAGCCCACTGGCCCCCACTACAGGCATGTAATGAGTTCACCACCCATGTCATGAACCTGCTGAGGGAGCAGAGCCGCACCAGGCCCGTGGCCCCCAAAGAGATGGAACGCATGGTGAGCATCATCCATCGAAAGTTCAGCGCCATCCAGATGCAGCTCAAGCAGAGCACCTGCGAGGCTGTCATGATCCTGCGTTCCCGTTTCCTGGATGCCAGGTGGGCCCAGGGACCCAAGCTGGCCCCCAGCACTGGGCTCCTTCCCATTCCTCTCCAAGACCCTGAGTTGCCATGCTGCACAATGTGGTACTCCATGACAATGGTGACTCTGGGGTCATGCCATGTGACAGCCCTGCCAGGACACCAACATCCTCCTCACCGATCTTCTCCCTTCTCTGTAGACGAAAGCGCCGTAACTTCAGCAAACAGGCCACTGAGGTCCTTAATGAGTATTTCTACTCCCACCTGAGTAACCCATATCCTAGTGAGGAGGCCAAGGAGGAGCTTGCCAAGAAGTGTGGCATCACCGTGTCTCAGGTATTATGGAGGTTTCGGGAGGAGTTGTCAGGCAAAATGCACGCATCTCAGCTAGGTGCAGTGGTGTGTTCCTATAATCCCAGCTACTAAGGAAGCTGAAGTGGGAGGATCACTTGAGCTGGAGAGCAGCCTGGGCAATAGCATAGTGACACCAGAAGAAAAAAAAATGCTCTCACTCACATCTTATTCAGTGAAGGACTTCAGAGGCAAATGTTTCTACCCGACCCTCCTTTCTGCCCCACAGGTCTCCAACTGGTTTGGCAACAAGAGGATTCGCTATAAGAAAAACATCGGAAAGTTCCAAGAGGAGGCAAACATCTATGCTGTCAAGACCGCCGTGTCAGTCACCCAGGGGGGCCACAGCCGCACCAGCTCCCCGACACCCCCTTCCTCTGCAGGTGGATCCCACTGTCAACCCGGCTGACTGTTTTGCACAGTTCCTGCTTTTGTTCCCACTTCCTACCTAGGCAAGATCATAGCAGAGAGGGGGCCTTTTGGGGTGACAGGGACCAAGCTGAGATAGGCTGGAGATGTCAGGGGACAGAGGCCACTCCAGTGAACTTACTTCTGCTTTTCTTCCCACGGGTGGCCGTGGGAGGCTAAGGAACAGCCTGCTCTTTCTGCGTGTTGGAATGTTGTTTTGTGGATAATTGGAGTATAGTAGCACATCCCCACAAGAGCTGAGAGTTGTGGTTCATCCCCTTTCTACCATCACAGGCTCTATTACACTCTTCCCTCTCTACCCCCCACAAGGCTCTGGCGGCTCTTTCAGTCTCTCAGGATCTGGAGACATGTTTCTGGGGATGCCTGGGCTCAACGGAGATTCCTATTCTGCTTCCCAGGTCAGATGCCCATCTCCTCTCGAGTAGGGCTTTCCCCAACTCCATTTCCCCTACTTTAGGATACAAGACCTCTTTCCTCTGAGGCTTCTCTTCACTGTCATACCTTCCTCTGCTGCCTGCAGGTGGAATCACTCCGACACTCGATGGGGCCAGGGGGCTATGGGGATAACCTCGGGGGAGGCCAGATGTACAGCCCACGGGAAATGAGGGTGAGTGGATCCCGAAGCCCCTCTCTGTCCAGTTCTCACAGGACAGAGGGGCATTTTCCCTCGTAGTGTTGTGCCCACACAGGATTCCCGGGGCCTTGTCTGTTTTCTATACTCTGTCTTTCTCTTCTTCCAGGCAAATGGCAGCTGGCAGGAGGCTGTGACCCCCTCTTCAGTGACATCCCCAACGGAGGGACCAGGGAGTGTTCACTCTGACACCTCCAACTGATCTTGCCCCTCAGGGTCACAGGGGTGGGGGCTCTCACAAGGCGACTCTTGAAGAGGACACAGGCTTCCGGAGGACAAACCCCAAATACAGGAGAAGCACAAGACAGAGAAGGACCAATGGGGTCATCCCCTCTCTAACTAGACTCTCTGTGCTGGGGCTGCTAATGACATGGCAGGAAAAACGGGGCCTCTAAGGGGAGTGTGGGGTCTGTCTCCCCCTTCTTTCCATCTTTTCCTCTCTCGCTTTCTTTCTTACACAGAAACATACATATACCTAGAAACCTATCTCTCAGACCCCTTTTTCTCCTCTTTCCCTCTCCCACACCTCACACACACATACTCCCACTTGCAACTATTCTGTTTCTCTCTCTGGGCTCCCCCACTTTCCCTTCCCCACCCCACTTATATGCTCTGGAATCTGTGGAGACGCCAGCCCTGCCCAAGCAGAGATGCCAAAAATGGGGACATGACTTCTGGACAGAGGACATGGGCCACGCCCCCGTGCATCCCCACCCCCGCCCCTCCAGACGGCTTACTTACCTCATACGCAGCTCATCTTAAACCAATAGAATCGCTCGGTGGACGAGAGTGTCTGACTCAGATATCTACCTCGGAGGGAGTTTCTGCTACTTTAGGGAATTATTGACTGGGCTTTGGGGTTGAACTTTTTTTTTTTTTAAAGAAAGAAAACCCTGGGATCCATCTGTTTTTTGTTGTTGTTGTTTTGGTGGTGGTGGTGGTGGTGGTTCTTAATTTTAATTTAGTTTGGGGAAGTAGCTTTTTTTTTATAAATATGATTTCTTGTCTTTTTTTTTTTTTAATTTCTTACTTTCCCATATTAGGGGTGATAGCCAAAGGGGTCCTGGTAAGAGAAGGGGGGGACAAACAGAACTGGTAAAGAGGCCCCCCGGCTCCAGGCCTGTCCATCAGGAAGTAAATTGTACAGGGCACCAAGCTTTGCCCCCTAAAATCACTTACGTGTTCTTTGCTCATGCAGGCAGGTTTCTGCCGCATTAGGTGTGGAGGCGGTGAAGGGCTTGCCCTGCCGGCCCCTCATCCCCCTTCTTCCCACAACCCTTGGGCAGGGCTGGACTCAGTAATTTTGAGGAAATCGAAGATGCCGTCTTCCCCTGTGAGTGACTTGTCATTAATCTTTTAAAAAACTACTATTTGGAAATTGGAGGGGGAAGAATGGGAAGGGAGTTATTGCCAAATATGTTCAATATGGGTTGGGGTGCTTGTGTATGCGTCTTCCTCAATTTCCCCAGAAATGAGGTAGCTTTTTGTCACACCAAAATCAAGTGGTAGGGAGAGGGAGGAGGTTGCAAAAGCCAGATGTGGGGAAAAGTAAAATCAACACTGTCCCATCCTCAGCCCTAAACCCTACCATCTGATCCGCTCAGACATTCTCAGGATTTTGCAAGACTGTCAGAGTGGGGAACCCTCCCATTAAAGATCCAGGCAGGACTGGGGACAGGTTGGAAGTGTGATGGGTGGGGGGGTGGGAGGCATGGGCTGGGGGCAGTTCTCTCCTCACTTGTAAAGCTTGTGTAGTTTCACAGAAAAAGAAAAACAAATCGCAGTTTTAAATAAATAAAGAAATTTCTTTTTTTCCTGGGTTTAGTTGAGAATTTTTTTCAAAAAACATGAGAAACCCCAGAAAAAAAAAAAGATTTTCTTTCACGAAGCTCCAAACAGGTTTCTCTCCTGTCCCCCAGCCTTGCCTTCACAATGCAGTCCCAATTGCACCCTTGCAAACAACAGTCTGGCCTGAACCCTATTGATGCAACCTTGCCCAGTCAACATGGGGCTCCAGTGGGTCACCAGGCAGCCCTGATGGACCGATGGAATAAATAGGATAGGGGGCTCTGAGGGAATGAGACCCTAGAGGGTACACTCCCCATCCCCCAGGGAAGTGACTGTGCCCAGAGGCTGGTAGTGCCCAGGGGTGGGGTGATAATTATTTCTCTAGTACCTGAAGGACTCTTGTCCCAAAGGCATGAATTCCTAGCATTCCCTGTGACAAGATGACTGAAAGATGGGGGCTGGAGAGAGGGAACAGGCCCCACCTAGGGCGGAGGCCACAGCACGGAGAGGGGCAGAAAGAGCCACGAGCCTGGAAGGAAGCAGGATGGCAGCCGGAGCAGCGGTTGGAGCCTGGGTGCTGGTCCTCAGTCTGTGGGGTGAGCCACTCCCCCCACCCCACTGACCCTTCCTGCAGAAAGCACTTGAACCCCATACCCCAGTTGCCCTAGAACTTTTCCCAGAACCCAGGGAACTACTTTTCAAGGTCCCTCACGCACCCTGTCCAAATTTTGTTAGCCCTCATTCCCTTCCTGCCCCTCTACCACGGTGCTGTCTCCCAGGGGCAGTAGTAGGTGCTCAAAACATCACAGCCCGGATCGGTGAGCCCCTGGTGCTGAAGTGTAAGGGGGCCCCCAAGAAACCACCCCAGCAGCTGGAATGGAAACTGGTAAGTGGGGCTCCTGTTGCAGCCTCCCAACTTCCAGGGAGACCAGCAATGATTCGGATCCCTGTCACTCTGCCTCACAGTACTTTCCCAAAGGCCTTGCACTGTTTAGGCCCCGCTTCTCTGCTTCTAGAACACAGGCCGGACAGAAGCTTGGAAGGTCCTGTCTCCCCAGGGAGGCCCCTGGGAAAGTGTGGCTCGTGTCCTTCCCAACGGCTCCCTCTTCCTTCCGGCTGTCGGGATCCAGGATGAGGGGATTTTCCGGTGCCAGGCAATGAACAAGAATGGAAAGGAGACCAAGTCCAACTACCGAGTCCGTGTCTACCGTAAGAATTCCAGGGCCTTCTCCAAGGCCCCTTTCTTATCTCAGAAAAGCCTTCAACCCCAGCCTTGGCCCATGAGGGCCTCTGACTTCCACTGGCCCCATTTCCACACACAGAGTTTGAGAACCTTCACAGTTACAGCCTCTGATTGGATTTTCCTCCTTCAGAGATTCCTAGGAAGCCAGAAATTATAGATTCTGCCTCTGAACTCACGGCTGGTGTTCCCAATAAGGTAGTGAAAGAAAGCCGAAGTAGAAAATGGTCCTGTGAACAGGAGGCGAGTGTGTGTGGGTGTGTGGCGTCTCCCATTTTCAAAGGATTCTGAGGTCACCACTCTTTCCCCAGGTGGGGACATGTGTGTCAGAGGGAAGCTACCCTGCAGGGACTCTTAGCTGGCACTTGGATGGGAAGCCCCTGGTGCCTAATGAAAAGGGTGAGTCCGAAGGTGCCCCCCAAGCTGCCTTCTCCCTGATCTCACTCCCACACCCACCCTGGGATAATTTGTCTTATCCTCCCACCATAGGAGTATCTGTGAAGGAAGAGACCAGGAGACACCCTGAGACAGGGCTCTTCACACTGCAGTCGGAGCTAATGGTGACCCCAGCCCGGGGAGGAAATCCCCATCCCACCTTCTCCTGTAGCTTCAGCCCAGGCCTTCCCCGACGCCGAGCCTTGCACACAGCCCCTATCCAGCCCCGTGTCTGGGGTGAGCAGAGGTGGGGAGGGCCCCAAGCTCATGTGAGTGCATTCTGGAAGTCTGACCCTTAGGGAAAGAGGGAGTCAAGCCCATGGCCACTGGGATCACTCACAAGTGTAACTCTCCACCTCATAACCCTTCCAACTCCCAGAGCCTGTGCCTCTGGAGGAGGTCCAATTGGTGGTAGAGCCAGAAGGTGGAGCTGTAGCTCCTGGTGGAACCGTAACCCTGACCTGTGAAGTCCCTGGCCAGCCCTCTCCTCAAATCCACTGGATGAAGGATGTGAGTGACTTGGAGAGAGGGGCTGGGAGGTAGGGTGAACCATAACTAGCAACAGGGAGGGCAGAGGGATAACAAGGGAAAGGCAGGCTAGGAGCTGAGGAGGAAGAGAGGGTATTTGAAGATGTGGAGACAAAAGACAAGAGTTTTAAAATAGTCTCCTCTCCCCTTCCCCACCAGGGTGTGCCCTTACCCCTTTCCCCAGCCCTGTGCTGATCCTCCCTGAGATAGGGCCTCAGGACCAGGGAACCTACAGGTGTGTGGCCACCCATCCCAGCCACGGGTCCCAGGAAAGCCGTGCTGTCAGCATCAGCATCATCGGTGAGACCTCTCCCCAAGCCCTACAGACCCTGGGGCTAGGGTGCAGGACAGCACAGGCTCTAATTTCCTGCCCCATTCTGGCCTTATCCCCAAGAGCCACCCCACCTCTCCCTCCGTGCACCCACACCCAAACCTCCCCTGCCCCACCCAAATTCTGCCAAGAGAGCAGCCAAGCCTCTCCCTTCTTCCCTCTGAACTAAAAAAAGGGAAAGACGGCTGGGCGCAGTGGCTCACGCCTGTAATCCCAACACTTTGGGAGGCTGAGGCCGGTGGATCACCTGAGGTTGGGAGTTTGAGACCAGTCTGACCAACATGGAGGAACCCCATTTCTACTAAAAATCCAAAATTAGCCAGTCGTAGTGGCACGCGCCTGTAATCCCAGCTACTTGGGAGGCTGAGACAGGAAAATCACTTGAACCCGGGAGGCATAAGTTGCAGTGAGCCGAGATCCTGCCATTGCATGCCAGCCTGGGCAACAAGAGCGAAACTCCATCTCAAAAAAAAAAAAAGGGAAAGACTCCACTGGAGCTCCCACTAAATAACCCTCTCTCAACCCGAAGTCTTCCTTTCTGACTGGATCCAACTTTGTCTTCCAGAACCAGGCGAGGAGGGGCCAACTGCAGGTGAGGGGTTCACTAAAGTCAGGGAAGCAGAAGATAGCCCCCAACACATGTGACTGCGGGGATGGTCAACAAGAAAGGAATGGTGAGTGGTGGGGGCCGTGCTCTCAGTTTTCCCTGTCTCCCTACAGGCTCTGTGGGAGGATCAGGGCCAGGAACTCTAGCCCTGGCCCTGGGGATCCTGGGAGGCCTGGGGACAGCCGCCCTGCTCATTGGGGTCATCTTGTGGCAAAGGCGGCGACGCCAAGGAGAGGAGAGGTGAGTGGATAAAGCCAGACTCCTCAGACCTAGGGCTTCCAGGCAGCAAGTGAAGAGGGGTGGGGGGTGGAACGACAATGTGCAGCATTCTCTGCAATCTTCCTCCTCAGGAAGGCCCCAGAAAACCAGGAGGAAGAGGAGGAGCGTGCAGAGCTGAATCAGTCAGAGGAACCTGAGGCAGGCGAGAGTGGTACTGGAGGGCCTTGAGGGGCCCACAGACAGATCCCATCCATCAGCTCCCTTTTCTTTTTCCCTTAAACTGTTCTGGCCCCAGACCAACTCTCTCCTGTATAACCCCACCTTGCCAAACTTTCTTCTACAACCAGAGCCCCCCACAATGATGAGTAAACACCTGACACATCTTGCTCTTGTGTGTCTATGTATATATGTGTGTGAGACACAACCTCACCCCTACACCTTGAGGGCCCTGAAGGAAAGGGACTCACCCCCACACTTCCCTACACTGTACCAAACATCTATTCAAGTTGGGGAGAAGATGCTTCTGTCAAGAGAGAGAGGGAGGGAGGGAGGGAGGAAGGTAGGGGGCAAACTTGGGAAGAGATCCCGTCAATACATTTCACCTTTTTTATTGAATTTGTATTAAAGGAGGTAGTGAGGGGGAGGAAGCACTTAAGAGTCAGAACCCATATTAGACTCTGGGGAGTGAAAAATTAAATTAATAAGATGGGGAGTGGGCGAAGAGTCAGAGGGAGCTTTGCCCCCCTTTCAAGATCAAATCAAGAAATCAGGGAAAGCAAAGACTTAGGAGAGAAGAAAGACATTCTCTCAATCCATCCTCCTTCCCCAGGGCAGAGAATTATATTGTTACTGAGTGAGCCTCTGAGCAGAAGGCTGTCCCATCTATGCACAGACTTCACTCCTCCTCCCCAAGCTTTCCTGGAGAATGTCCAGGGCTGGCCTTAGCCAACAGAAATAAGAGAGGTCAAGGGGGTCCATGAGTAAGGAAGGGTCAGCAGGGACCCCCAATACTGATTCTCCTCTGGCTGGAGGTGGGCAGGAAGGAGACATAGCTCAAATACTGAGCAGCCAAAAAAAGAAGAAGATGGCGAGAAACAGGAAGAGGGAATCCTGCCAGCTGGAGGCCGGGTGACCCTGTCCCAGATCCACACCTGTGGGAGAGAGGAAAGCTGTGGAAGCATATGCTTCTAGGCTGGGAGGGAGCCCGAGGGGATTCACAGGGCTCCCTGATGGGAGCTGAATGTGACTCTTACCTGTACCCCGGCGGAAAGGCTCATGGGCATTGAAGACGGTGGTGAAAAAGCCAAAGGGAAAAGCACCAACACCAAATGAGAAGTGGAAGCCCCCGGTATCACCAAATGGCTGGAATCCCTAGGGAGGCAGAAAAAGTCAGATGGGAAGCCAGCAAACCTGTCAAGAAAGGGACACAACTGGACAGGAAGACTCACCCCTCTGCTCTCTGGAGCTGGTCTCTGGCCCTGGGGGCGGGGTGGAGTTTTTAATCTGAGGAAGAGGATGAGAAAGTTAACAGGGAATTTTCTCCTGTCATCTTCCACACCGTTTTCCAAGGGCAGAAGCCTTCAATCTTCCCTGAGCAACACCTCCAGTCTCTCACCTGGGATCCTGGGGCTTTTGGCTCCCTCGCCCATAAAGCGGGACAACCTTCTCTCTGCTGATCCCAGCTTTACATACGGGACACTCTTGCCGCTCTGGCCTTGTCTCCAGCCACTGGAGAGAAAAAAAGTGGTTTCCAGTATACCAGAGGGTCTTCCAGCTCCTCAGACCTCCCCATTTCCCTCTTCATCTCCCGAGTACGCACCTGATGAAGACATGGCCAACTGGAAGGGGGAGAAAAAAAAAAGGTCAAACTAGCTACAGAAAAGAGAGACACAGACCCCAGACTTCACAGAATCCCATCTCACCCCTCTTCCCAGGCAACCTGCTGTTGCTTTTCAGATTTTCTGCAACCTTTACCATACCAGCCAACTTGGCCTTCCTGCTTGTCTGATTTTCCAACACCTAAAGCTCTGTCCATCCTCAACATACTCAACCCTCTCCTTTCTCCTCTCCCCAACAAACACGTACAAATTTTCGTGCCCTCTCTTTTCTGCCTTTCAAGTTAATTTCTAATTCCCTGTAGCCACCTCTTTCCGGGTTTCCGCTTTTCAACCCCAACCCCATCACTCCAAACCAAACCCCTTTACTAGCACATTCCCCCATTACCCCTTTTCCTCACGTTCAAGCTCAATAATGTCTCTGTCTTTACGACCCTTTAACCTTTCAAGTCTGCCTCTCCACAGTGCCTTCGTACCAGCCCCCTCCCAGATCTCATCTGAATGTGATCCGTATTTCCTGGTTCTCCACAACTCAATTGATGCGTGCCTCCCCTTAACCTTTGTGTCTCATCTGTTTCCACCTGCACAGCTAAGACCCCTCGCTTCTCTGGGGTAAGGTGGCTCGGGTCTCACATTGTCCCGCCACTCCCCGTCCCACCTCCTCTTCTCAGCACATCACATGCCCCCGCTCCTGGTTCCTAAGACCTTTCTTTCCACAGATCTCGACCATAGAGACGTTATACTCCCACCCACACATACCAGCAAAGTCGTATGTCTCCTGTCGGGCCTCACCTATGGGAACGTGCCCTCCGATTATCTGTATGACTGTATGATTATTCGCTCCTAGCCTCCCCAGTATATAAGCGAGACCCACCGCCTTCCGCCCCTCTCCTCGATTCTCACCAGTACAGGTGGCCACACACACTGACCACAGCTTCCCGAGCAGTCTCCAAACATATATTACATTCGAAGGTCGCGCCCGCCCCGCCCCGCTCGCGATTTGGCCCTTCGGGGCCCCCGTCCTCCTCCTCCGCTGCTGCCATGGCCGGTTTTGTTTCGCCCCACGTACCCTTCAGTCCCCCCAAATACACATACACACGCCCCAACAAACCAGAAACCACCTCCTGCCCACGATCGTTGGGCAGGCGTCAAGGTTTCCTAATCACTATTGGTCTGAATGCCTGCCAATCACAAAGAATTCAAAAGAAAGGATTGGTCCAAAGGGTAGGGGCGGGAAAAGGTTAGTGCGGTCCTGCCTTCGCACAATGGCTATTGGCTGATACGGTCTAAGTCAATGTGCAATGCCAAGGGATTGGTAGTAACTCGCTACACCCTGTCGCCTGGCCACGGAGGGCTTTATTCGTCTGAGTAGTTGTCAGTCCTAACCAAAGCCAGAAGCAATTTGCTCGGGACTACCTATAGACCTCGCCCACTATAAGCCCCTTTCTTTCCTTCGCTTCCTCTTTCTGAGAATGTCCGGATTGCTATTGGACTTTGGAGCTTATGGCTCCAAAGCAACTCATTGGCTAGAACTTGACGGAAAATGGTGGTTGGGTAAAATGCGCCTGCGCAGCACGCGGCGGGACGGGGGTGGGCCAATCGCGTGAGGGTTGAACTTTCTCTTGTTCCACCTACCTTGTCGCTATGGTGACTGCTCTACAATTGGCGAGGCTTGCACTTCAAAGCCCTCGGCTCGCTTCATCCGGGTCCTTCAGCTGTGGACTTTCTGCTGATTGGGCCTTTTCCTTTTCCCCTGATTGGCCCACATCGGGAAAGACGATGAAGAGCTAGGGAAAGAGGGAAAACACTAGGGTCGCAGGGTTCAAAATGGCTCCAACCTCCTTTGGTGACGTAGAGAGCAGAACGTGGCTCTGCCCCTCCCTTTTAGTTAAGGGAGCAGAACTGGGATTAGCCCGACGTTTGGATAGTGCGAACATCGATCTGCGGAGCTGGTGTTAACTCCTTAGGCTGGACGACTCAGCCCTTCCCACTTTAGGTGATTTACAGAGCAAAACTGAACTAAAGGCCCACTCCTTTCTTAATGCTGTACACAGAGTAGAACAGGATTGACTTAAACTCCGTTTTAAACCTTCAGAGCAGAAAAGCTCTGGGATCACCCTCTTTGTGAGTGGTGCAGAAGGGGCAAGGCCCGCCCCTTTTAAGGAGACCCGCCCTTTCCTCCTTATAATTTGCCCATAGAAATAGGGTCTTCTTCCAGGGTTGGACCCCGGGGAGTTTGGGCCTTTCCTACAATCACTGACCCTCACTGTGACCAAAGGAGCAGAACTAGGTAACAGTCTTCCCACTACCAATCCTCTTCCCGAGGGCATGTACACTCATGCAGGGTAAAGGTGTGGCTAGAGGCGGGACTTTGATAAAAGATCCCATGTGACTCAAAAGTAAGGAAAGAAGAGAAGTTAGCAGTTGCGTAAAGAAGGACTGGGGCAGATGAGGATTCAGGAAACTGGAGGTTTAAGATGTTGAGAGGGAAAGGTGGAAATGAAGGAGAGTGAAATGATGGAATGATCCTAGTACAGAGATAATGGGAGTGGAGGAAGAGAAGAGGGGGTGGAAAACTAGATACATGGCTACCGAATTAAGGAGGCACCCTCATTCCAGAGGAATCGGCATTCTTCCTCACTTTTTCTTTTTCTAGAAAGCACCCCTGACGCCCAATTTCCATTGGAAGAAAAGATGTACCCATATTGTATGTTGTGAGAAGGGGTTGTCTCAGCTTGGGCAAGTAAGGAGACTGATAGGAAGGAAGTAGGAAAGAAAAAGTGCAGAGGGAAAAGAGCATGGAAAAGGAAAGGGTCAAGGATGAGGCCAAAGAGATCTCTTTAAAGGCCAGAGAAGGCAGGTGGAGGGGGGAGCTGGACTGCTGGGAGATAGTGAGGGACAAAGGGCAAAGGAAACCAGACCAGACGACTGGAGAGTGAGATGGGGTGAGATGGAGTCATGGAGAGAAAAAGAAGCCAGGTGAACTTAATGCTTGTCATATGGTAGGTAGGTGTTTGATAAATGCTTAGAATTTATCTAAGCATTTAGATAATGGGGGACGGGAAGAGGGGTCCTTAAGAATAGTTGCGGGGGCCGGGCTTGGTGGCTCACGCCTGTAATCCGAGCTCTCAGGGAGGCAGAGGCGGGAGGATAGCTTGAGCCCAGGAGTTCGAGACCTGCCTGGGTAATATAGCGAGACCCCGTTCTCCACAAAAGGAAAAAAAAAAAAAAAAAGACAAAATTTAAAAAAAAGAATAGTTGCGGGGAATAAGCAGCAGATAACCGGAGTTGAGAAAAAAAGAGACCAAGTAAAAGTGGCAGTTAAAAGAGAGCTGATGGAGAATAAAGGAAGGAATGTGCCGAAGGAGGAATACAGCACCAGGGGATCCAGAACTCAAAGGGAGTTAGAGAAAAAAAAGATGCAGCTGGAGCCAGAGATGGGGGCAAAGGCCGAGGGAGGGCCCGGCTGAGCTCTCTCCTGGGGCGGGGCTCGCAAGAGTACACTGGTAGACGTGGGGAGGAGATGCCTGAGTTTCTGGGAGACGATTGGCAAAACAGGCTGCCCATCACCGCCCTCCACTTCCTGGCCGGCCCCGGAAACCAGCAGGCGTTGGGGAGGGGTGTGGGGGGGAATAGCGGCAGCAGAAGCCCCAGCCCTCAGAAAGACAGCAGAAAGGGAGGGAGGGAGGGAGGGTGCTGGGGGGACAACCCCCAACCATTCCTACCGCTATGGGCCCAACCTCCCACTCCCACCTCCCCTCCATCGGCCGGGGCTAGGACACCCCAAATCCCGTCGCCCCTTGGCACCGACACCCCGACAGAGACAGAGACACAGCCATCCGCCACCACCGCTGCCGCAGCCTGGCTGGGGAGGGGGCCAGCCCCCCAGGCCCCCCACCCCACTGAGGTGTGGGCGGGAAAGGGATGGGAGGAGGAGGGAAGAGGGTGCTGAAAGCGACTAGGATGAGGGGAAGGGGAGAGATTGGGTCTGGGAGGGCCGACTGGGGGAGAGGGTTGCTGGGGAAAGGAGAGGGGCCGACTGGGAAGAGGGTTGCTGGGTATAGGAGAGGGGACCTGAGAGGTTGGAAGGATGGAAGAAACACGGGAGGGGGAGAAATGGAAACCCTTGTGAATTTGGGACTGGGAGTGTGCACAGGGAATCCTGGAGAGGGAATTCCCTACACCTTCCCCAATTCCTTTTCTTGCCCTTTGACCCCACATGACTCTTGCGGGGGTCATGAGGGGAGAAGGCCAGCAGAATTTGCCTCTTAGGAATACCCTTAGGCCCCTCTGTTTCCATCTAGGCACAGGACCTCTTGTTTCTCAGTGGCCTTCCACACTGCTGGACCCTTACACACAAATGCCTTATGGGAGCCATGTTTTCTACATTGAGTCTGTGTGCCTTTGACATGTTTAATGGCTTGTGTGCAACTAGGTTGTCCCAATGCTCTCCATAGGCTGTGTAGAAATGGTGTGTTATTTTCCATCAGAATTGCCCATTCTCCGTTCTTGTGTCCATGTCTCACATCCAGTTTTGACATGTTCAAGTACCGCACGTGTGTGAGTTTTCATATATTGCACCTGTTTTAAAGTTTCCTGTTACTTGCACGTTTTATATTTTGGCATGTTTATTTCAGCATGTGAAGGTTTTATATCTTATTTTGCTTTGGCTGACATGTCTGTGGTCCTACCATTTGCAGTAGTCTTCATGTGTGGGATCCCATGGCTCAGCTGAATAGCCTACACTCTCAACGTCTGACTCAGTTGGCCTGTTTGCTGTGTTTTCCCAGTCACAGTTCACAGAACACATGTGTATGCCCTTTTGCACGATACAGTGATGTAACAGGACCATAGAATGTGTGTTATAAATTTATCATCAGTGTATTTTATGAACCGTATGCTCATTAAATTTGGCCCTCCATTGCATTTCTAAATCTTTGGACTTTTGTTCTCCAGAGAGGGTCACTTAATATCAAGTGTTAGAAAAGAAGGTAACTGGGTCTCCAGGTCTGCAAAGAACCATCCCTGCATGCCTTACCTTGGTGACCTCCCTGGCCCATACCTCTCTACACAAACATTATCTTTCCAGTGACTGTGTACAGTCTGTGTCCATGAGCTCAATACATGTCACAGGGTCAATCCTGCTGTGAACCCCATCGTTGGTATTTATGGACATTATCTTCCATTCTTTTCACTGTTGGCACACATTTGATGAGAGCAGCATCTTTCCCTGTGGCATGTTGATCCCATTCTGTACATTTCTCTTGTGAGATGACCTCTTCTTGATTATTGTTACTCTGCCTTCATTATGGCCATGTATTGCATGTATCTATTCAGAGTCGGTTACCATTAGGCTTCGTGTGTTCGTGTGTTCGTGTGTTCGTTACTTTCTCAGTGACTTTTCTTTTAGTAGTCAATACTACTCAAGAGGGTAACTATCTAATTTGTGATCAGAACCGCCGTCTCTGTCATTAGTTGTGGCTCTGTGGGTGTGTATACAGCCTTAGAATCTGTTCAGAAAGTGTTTGTTGAGCACCTACTCCATCTCCTATTGTCCTGGTATTGGAGATAAGACAGAGTCCCTGTCCTTAAGCTGCTTACAGCCTAAGGAGGGAAACAAAAATGCCAGTCAACACATAGTGTGTTGTCAAGATCAGTGGTTCTTAAATTCAAGCGCACATCAGACTCACCAGAGGGCTTGTTAAAATACAGATTGCTAACCAGCTACGATGGCTCACACCTGTAATCCCAACAGTTTGGAAGGCTGAGGCAGGAGGATCGCCTGAGGCCAGGAGTTCAAAACCAGCCTGAGTGAGAAAAAGAAAAATAGATTGCTGGACCTAATGCCCAGAATTTCTGATTCAGTAGATCTGGGGTGAAGTCTAATAATTTGCCATTTCTTTTTTTTTTTTTTTTTTTTTGAGACGGAGTCTTGCTCTGCCACCTCAGGCTGGAGTGGCATGGGCTCGGATCTCAGCTCACTGGCAAGCGCCGCCTCTCCGGGTTTACACCATTCTCTCCTGTCTCGCCTTCTCCAAGTAGCTGGGATCAGGCGGCCGCCTCGTCGCCCGGCTATTTTTTGTGATTTTTTAGTAGAGACAGGGGTTTCACCGTATAGCCAGGATGGCTCTGATCTCCGACTCGTGATCCGCCCGTCTCGGCCTCCCAAAGTGCTGGGATTACAGGCTTGAGCCACCGCGCCCGGCAATAATTTGCATTTCTACACTTCAAGACCCACTGGTCAAGATAAAAGTGTAATGAAAGCACAGGCCTGGAGGGGTTCGGGCAGCCCTCCAAAAGGTGACACTGAGCTGTATGAGGCAGGAAAAGATCCGGGCATTCCAGCCAAAGGGAACAGCATGTTCAAGGTGCGGAAGCGTGAAAGATCATGGTGTCTGAGGAACTGAAGTGAATCAGTTTGACTGGAACAAAAAGAGTTTTGTGAGGATGTGGTCGAAGATGTAAGCAGAAGTCAACTTGTCAAGAAGAACCTTTAGGCAAGACAGGGAAATGCTCTGCGTTTCAGAAAAATTTGTGTTAACAGAAAAATCTCTGTGGTTGCTACGTGGAAGATGGATTGGAGGGAGTTAGGAGCCTACTCCACATAGTTCAGGGGAGAAATGATGCTGTTCTGAACTTGTAGGGGCAGTGGGATGGAGCAGCTCAGAAAGCCTACAGTATTCCAACTGACAGAGTCTCCTGTTTCCTCTATTGCCTGTTACCTTCTCACTTGGCAATAGGCTTACCTTTGAGCATAGCCCTTCCTGTCATGGGAAGACAGTGCCTGTGGCCTCAGTAGGAATGACAGGTATTTGCCTGTACACCCTTTTTGTGAATTGTTACCCTGCCCCCAACAGTGGGGCAGAGTGGAGGAAGGAGGAAGAACCTAGAACACAGGTTCTGTGTTCCTGCCCCTCTTCCTCTTGAGCTCTTTCCTCTCCCAGGGCAAGTGCTGTTATGTCGTCTTTACTCCCTGCCTCCATTTTTCACTTGGTGAGGCCTTACACACTGTACCTGCCCACGCAAAGTGTCACTAGAAGGAAGGGAAAGGGTGGTTGGATTCATTTGCCTGTGTGGAGGTAGGATTGGTCTTTGTAGCTATTCCAGGTATGTCCATAAGTCTACCTAGGAATGGGGGAGCTGCCTGGGTGGAGAGGGATTTTTCTGGTTACACATTTACATTCTTTTATCTGTCACTGGGTGTAATTATAAATTTGTGTCTGTGTGTGAACATGTTAGTCTTTGTATGACTGTGTGTTGGCATTAGTGACATGAACTTTGGCCCCTGGGTATATGGCTGTGGGTGTTCTGTCACAGTCACCATACATGCTGTGTGCTGGGTTCGTATATGTATATGCAGTACATACCAGTGTCAGCGTAACCGAGTGGTTAGGAACACAGGCGGCTTAGATTTAACTCAGGAGCTGTATGATCTCAGGTAAGTTATTTAGCCTCTCTGGGCCTATTTCCTATAAAATGTAAATAATAATAGTACTTTCTAGACTATTGTATGGACCATTTAAGAGTTTAACTTAATGTATAGACTAGTGCTGTTCTACAGAAATATAATGCAAGCCACGTAAATAAGTTTTTTATGGTAGCCACATTTTTACAAGGCAAAAAGAGTGAAATTAATTTTAGTAATATATTTTCTTGAATTTGATACATCTAAAAGATTATAATTTCTTTTCTCTCTTTTTTTTTTTTTTTTTAAGACAAAGTCTCACTCTGTTGCCCAGGCTGGAGTGCAATGGTGTGATCTGGGCTCACTGCAACCTCCACCTCCCGGGTTCAAGCAATTCTCCTGCCTCAGCCTCCCAAGTAGCTGGGATTACAGGCATGTGCCAACAGGCCTGGCTAATTTTTGTATTTTTAGTAGAGACGGGGTTTCACTATGTTGTTCAGGCTGGTCCTGAACTCCTGACCTCGTGATCCACCCGCCTCGGCCTCCCAAAGTACTGGGATTACAGGCGTGAGCCACCGCGCCCGGCCCAAGATTATAATTTCAAAATATAGTCAGTATAAAAGATTAATAATGGGATATGTTACTTTTTGTTTTTTATTCAGTCTTTGAAATATGATGTGTATTTTACATTTCCAGCACACCTCAGTTCAGAATAGCTGCATTTCAAGTGCTCAGTAGCCACATGTAGATGGTGGCTACCTTCTTGGACGGCACAAGTATAGACCATTATAAGACCCTTACCAGCTACAAGTGTTAGCTATCATTCTTATTGTCATTTATTATGAGGTATCTGTGAGTTGTAGATGTCCATGTCTTGTGTCTCTTGTCTGAATATATCTGGAGCCTTCGGGAAGAGGAATGGGAGAGCAGTCCTGAGCTCTATCTCCACCACCCTCATCCTAGAGAAGCTTCCTGGGAAGGTTTCAATGGGAACCCTGCCCCAGCTTGTTTCTCTCGCCCTTGTCCTCATAGCACCAGTCCCCAACCCTGCCTTCTGTGCCTTGCCTACCCCACTGTCCTCCAGAAACCAGGCTGATTGTCCCTTGCCCCATCCCCTGCAGGTGGCCAGAATGGAGTTGTGGCCAGGGGCATGGATGCTGCTGCTGCTTCTCTTCCTGCTGCTGCTCTTCCTGCTGCCCACCCTGTGGTTCTGCAGCCCCAGTGCCAAGTACTTCTTCAAGATGGCCTTCTACAATGGCTGGATCCTCTTCCTGGCTGTGCTCGCCATCCCTGTGTGTGCTGTGCGAGGACGCAACGTTGAGAATATGAAGTGAGGGGCAAGGGGTCTTGGGCAATGAGGGAACCTAAGGGTACAAAGCAAGTAGTGGATTGGGGGAAGGGGGCATGGTGTGTGTAGAAAAGACTGAGAGAGACCAGAGACAGGGAATGGGGAGAGGACTGCAAAGGTGGTCAGAAAGACAGTAGGGTTGGGGGGAGCTGAGGCATGCAGATGGACATCAATGGATCCCACTGGGACCCCTTGCCGTGACCCCACAGGATCTTGCGTCTAATGCTGCTCCACATCAAATACCTGTACGGGATCCGAGTGGAGGTGCGAGGGGCTCACCACTTCCCTCCCTCACAGCCCTATGTTGTTGTCTCCAACCACCAGAGCTCCCTCGATCTGCTTGGTGAGACCCCACCACAGGGCACACCTCCCCCAGCCATGCCTCCCCTCCTGGAACTTTCCCTAGAATATATTCTCCTTGAGATCCTCAATTCTCCTTCCTCTGGGACATTGCCCCTTTGTCTCCCTCTCAGGCCTTCATTCCCTGGGTAGAACTGCCCTCATAAACAGGGTACATACACCTTTGGTCACCTTTTCCTTCACTTGGGGCTCCCCCTGCCTAGTCTCCTCCACCTCCAGTCCCTACCAGAGTGGGTGATGATCTGGGTGAGGTGGGTTGCTTTCTGTGACACTCTGCCTCCACCCCAATCCTCACCCACCCCCACCCTGCCCAAGGGATGATGGAAGTGCTGCCAGGCCGCTGTGTGCCCATTGCCAAGCGTGAGCTACTGTGGGCTGGCTCTGCCGGGCTGGCCTGCTGGCTGGCAGGAGTCATCTTCATCGACCGGAAGCGCACGGGGGATGCCATCAGTGTCATGTCTGAGGTCGCCCAGACCCTGCTCACCCAGGACGTGAGTCATCCTGGGGAAATGGGGGATTGGAGGGATAGAAAGCAGAATGGTTGTAAATAAACTGATATGCAGGGCCAATGGGCCTCAGAGGTCCCATTATAACATCACACCTACTCTGACTCCTCCATATGTGTTTGTCTTCCTTGACCTTCTTTCTCCCCCAGGTGAGGGTCTGGGTGTTTCCTGAGGGAACGAGAAACCACAACGGCTCCATGCTGCCCTTCAAACGTGGCGCCTTCCATCTTGCAGTGCAGGCCCAGGTGACTACTGCTCCCTGTTCTGCTACTCAGCTGCCCACCCCCACTATTCCCTCATCTCTGGGCAGGGGCTTATTGTAGGAGTCTCAGAAGAGAGCTGTGGACTGACCTGCTTTACTCCTTCCCCAGGTTCCCATTGTCCCCATAGTCATGTCCTCCTACCAAGACTTCTACTGCAAGAAGGAGCGCCGCTTCACCTCGGGTGAGGGCTTTGAGCAGTTCTGGGGTCAGGTGTGTCCAGAGAGGCTGGGAGGACATCCCTGTGAGGCAGGGGGATCATTCAGTGTCAGAGCCATAAGATGTCCACACGGTCATCTAGTTTAACCCCACAGCAGCCAATAAGTCTTTACCAAGCCATACCCTGCCAGGTGGGTAGCACTTGGTCCCACCAAGAGAGGCTGTTACTAATCTAGCAGGAAAGATAAGGCCTGTGTGCACAAAGCTGTCATGAATAACACTCATTCAGCAGTAAATGCCAAACCCAGAGGAGGGGGCCTGGAGGGGTGCTGAGGAGATGTCTGGGGATTGGAGAAGGCTTTGTATAGAAGGGCCTCAGAAGTGGCAGCTGGCAAGCCCAGGGATGGTTGTCCAGGGTTGGGGGAAGAGAACTGAAAGGTTGAGGAAGAGTATCACTCAGAAGCTGGGCCCCACCTGTGGGCAAAGACCTGGGTGGGCAAAGATCTGGGTGGACAGGCCATGATGGTGCTCCCCTTGCCCCAGGACAATGTCAGGTGCGGGTGCTGCCCCCAGTGCCCACAGAAGGGCTGACACCAGATGACGTCCCAGCTCTGGCTGACAGAGTCCGGCACTCCATGCTCACTGTTTTCCGGGAAATCTCCACCGATGGCCGGGGTGGTGGTGACTATCTGAAGAAGCCTGGCGGGGGTGGGTGAACCCTGGCTCTGACCTCTCCTTCCATCTGTCCCCATCTTCTTCCCCACACCTACCCACCCAGTGGGCCCTGAAGCAGGGCCAAACCTTCTTCATTGTCTCCCCTCTCCCCACTTATTCTCCTCTTTGGAGTCTTCAACTTCTGAAGTGAATGTGGATACAGCGCCACTCCTGCCCCCTCTTGGCCCCATCCCTGGACTCCTGCCTTGGTGCAGTCTCCACTCTTGACCCCCACCTCCTACTGTCTTGTCTGTGGGACAGTTGCCTCCCCCTCATCTCCAGTGACTCAGCCTACACAAGGGTGGGGAACATTCCATCCCCAGTGGAGTCTCTTCCTGTGTGGTCTTCTCTCCCCCTCTACTCCACATTGGCCAGTGGACTCATCCATTCTGTGGAACAATTCTCCCCCACCCCAAAGTCCATGGATTCAATGGACTCATCCATGTGAGGAGGACTTCTCGCCCTGTGGCTGGAAGCTGATACCTGAAGCAGTCCTCCCAGGCTCATCCTGGGAGCTTTCCTCAACACCTTCACCTTCCCTCCCAGTGTAGCCTCCCGTCAGTGGGGGCTGGACCCTTCTAATTCAGAGGTCTCATGCCTGCCCTTGCCCAGATGCCCAGGGTTGTGTACTCTCTGGGATACCAGTTCAGTCTCCACATTTCTGGTTTTGTCCCCATGGTACAGTTCTTCAGTGGACCTGACCCCACTCAGCCCCCTGCAGCCCTGCTGCACCATTTCACCAGACACAAGGGGAAGAAGCAGACATCAGGTGCTGCACTCACTTCTGCCCCCTGGGGAGTTGGGGAAAGGAACGAACCCTGGCTGGAGGGGATAAGAGGGCTTTTAATTTATTTCTTTTTCTGTTGAGGCTTCCCCTTCTCTGAGCCAGTTTTCATTTCTTCCCGGTGGCATTAGCCACTCCCTGCCTCTTGCTCCAGACCTGTTCCCACAACTGGGGAGGTAGGCTGGGAGCAAAAGGAGAGGATGGGACCCAGTTTTGCGTGGTTGGTTTTTATTAATTATCTGGATAACAGCAAAAAACTGAAAATAAAGAGAGAGAGAGAAAGATCTGGGTGCTTGGTGGTTGCATTTGTTAAGGAATCGAAGAAGCAGTTCTTGCCCAGGCAACCTGCCCCCAGCCAGAAGACTCAGGGATGGGCCAAGAACACAGGCCTCCCCCTTTCTTCAGCTCTCTGAAGTTTCCATTGTTCATTGCTCTTTGGTGGTTGATAGCCTTATCTGCAGCTCACAGTCGGCCAATCCCAGAGGATTAGTGGGTCTGGCTTCTGTATAAATTAGGGGTGCTGTAGAGGCTTCTTATCGATGATTGAGGCCAGGGCCCAGGCTGTTGTCCTCACAGGAGCCTGGTTAATGACATGGCAGACACAGTGGCTGTGGTCAGCCTGGAGTGGACTACACTGCCACGCTCACCAAACAGTAAGTGAAACTATTGGGCTGGGGACAGGATTTCAGAAGAGAACGATGGTGAAGTGGAGAAGCATGAGAAGAGTGAATGTTGGAGAGGGGACTTGGAGAAAAGAGGGCATGCTTGAATGGGGAGGGGGCTTGGAGAAAGGGAATGCTTGAATGGGGAGGGGTCTTGGGGAAAGTTGGGGAATAGAAGTCAAGGTGGGAGGAATGTGAAGACTCACAGGCACCTAGCCTCTCCTCCAGCAGCAGCACCTGGTCGCTGAGAGATTCGATGCGGTCACCCCGGCCCCACAGCTCAGCCACCTGTTCTGGCTGCAGCTCTTCAGGCGGCATGGGCAGCACCGCTCGGACCCAGGCCCCAGCCTGACTGGCCCACTATAAAGGAAGAGATGCCTCAGGGTATTGATAGTGACGTCTGGCCTCGCCCCACCCAGCAGGCTTAGCTTACCTGCTCCAGCCGCTCTAGGCGCCCTCGCAGCTCGCGAATCTCCCGCTTCAGAGCGCGCTCGTCTTTTTCCGCCTCCCGAACTAGGGACAAAGAAGACCAAGAACATAACCACTGCCCAAGTCTGGACGCCTGTCCCAGGTTCCCCCGGTGGCCTGTATTCCTGCCCGCTCACCGGCCACGCTGAGTATGCTGGCACTGGTTGGGGGTTCTGGGGACCCCTCTGTGCAGGTGCGCCCGTCCAGGCCTAGCACTAGGTCGTGCGGGCAGCCGCAGGTGAAGCTGCCTGCCGTGTTAAGACAACGGTGCGAGCAGAGGGTGATGCCGGTCCTACATTCATCCACGTCTAGTTACCGAAAAGAGGAAGGGGCTGAGAGAGGGGGCGGGGGAAAGTACCAGAATAGGTGGGGAGGACAAGCTGACTCACCCACATGACAGTGCTTCCCTCCCCAGCCGGGGGCGCACTCGCACTGGTCAGGCCTAACGCATACGCCTCCGTTCTGGCAAGGCTTGGCGCAGATGGCTGCAGAGAAGTGGGGTTCAGTCTCGAACCGATGACCCAGTTCCCCAGCTCCGTGGAGCGCGCCTCCCCGCAAGGCCTGGAAGACCCAGCCTCACCTTCACAGGTGAGCGCCCCTGGGTGCCGCTTCTTCCAGCCCTGGCAGCACACTGCATGGGTCTGCTGCACCTCCCGCCTCACCTCCCGCCACGTAACGCGGTACGTGGTCCTGGAACACAGCGCCTGGCTCAGGACCCTTAGTACGGGTCCTGGTCGGGGTTCTTGGGGTCCCATCTCCCCATCCCTCACCTGTAAGTGCTGCAGATGCGCCTCCCAGCGCACAAGGTCAGGTAGGGCTTGTACACTGGTTGGCTGTAGGACTCGTTATAGCGGAGCGGAACCACCAGTGTCTGCTTGGAGCAGACTCCCTGACTGCCTCCATGCCAGAGGATGAGGTGGGAGAGATTGAGTAGGCCAGGCCCTGGGGAGCCAGGGGTCCCACTTCCCTCAAGAGGCTACTGAGGCCCCGCTCTCCCTCCAGATGACAGCCTCTCACCCCCATTCTAAACTTTCAGTTAAGTTTTGCCTCCTGTCAAGCCCCATCCCCAACAGAAGGCTCCCGAGAAGAGCTCACCCGAGTCCCACCCCCTCTGTTGTCACCTCTCTCTGAGGAATCCACCCTTGGTCCCCTCGCCTGATATCAGTAGCAGGAGGAAGGAGAATCCGCCTAAGAGAGTCCACAGCTCAGCCCTGGACCCCATGATTCTCTTTGACGCTGGACCCTACAGGCTGCAGGCAAGAAAAGGTTAATGGATGTCCGTCCCCTCTCCTATTAATTTCTCCAGCACTAGTCCCTCCAAGGGCACTCTGCAGGTGCCCTCTAAGGGAGTCAGGACATTCATTTTTACATATTAGCCACCAGAACTGCCTACACCTGTGTGTACAACCCAATGCTATCCTATCCTTAGCATATCATGATCATTCAGCATCATAAAAGCTCACACCCCAGCACACTCCCTCCACCTCCCTTCTAACCTACTTCTAATCCCCTCTGCACAACCTGGAGGGACACTCAGTCAATCCTCCCCTTATGACCCTCCTGTCTTTTATTTTTTTAAAGGAGTTTCGCTCTTATTGCACAGGCTGGAGTGCAATGGCACAATCTCGGCTCACCGCAACCTCCGCCTCCCAGGTTCAAGTGATTCTCCTGCCTCAGCCTCCCAAGTATCTGGGTTTACAGGCATGCGCCACCACGCCTGGCAAATTTTTTTTTTTTGAGACAGGTCTTGCTCTGTCGTCCAGGCTGGAGGGCAGTGGCATGATCTCGGCTCACTGCAAGCTCCGCCTCCCGCATTTATGGCACTCTCCTGCCTCAGCCTCCCGTGGGACTACAGGCGCCTGCCACCGCGCCCAGCTTTTTTTATTATTATTATTTTTAGTAGAGACTGGGTTTCACCATGTTAGCCAGGATGGTTTCAATCTCCTGACCTTGTGATCCTGTTTTATTTATTTTTTTGTTTTGTTTTTTTCTTTAGTAGAGACAGGGTTTCTCCATGCTGGTCATGCTGGCCTTGAACTCCCAACCTCAGGTGATCTGCCCGCCTCGGCCTCCCAAAGTGCTGGGATTACAGGTATGAGCCACCATGCACAGCCGACCCTTCTGTCTTTAACATGCCCTCTTATAACTTCATACCTTCAAAACCCTCGCTGACTGGCCATGGTGGCTCATGCCTGTAATCCCAGCACTTTGGGAGGCCGAGACGGGTGGATCATGAGGTCAGGAGTTTGAGATCAGCCTGGCCAAGATGGTGAAACCCCATCTCTACTAAAAATACAAAAAATTAGCTGGGCGTGGTGTTGGGTGCCTGTAATCCCAGCTACTTGGGAGGCTGAGGCAGGAGAATCACTTGAACCGGGGAGGCAGAGGTTGCAGTGACCCAAGATCGTGCCACTGTACTCTAGCCTGGGTGACAGAACAAAACTCCGTCTCAAAAAAAAACAAAAAACAAAAAAACCCTAGCTATATATCCTCACACCATACACATAAACCAAGCACCTGGAAACTCCACACCTTTCACACACTGCTACTCCCCTCACACACCCACACCATCACATATGCCCTAAATGCACATCCCTTGCTCCAACAAAAAACCCCTCAACTCATGCCCACCCTAAGTCTCTGAGTAAACCCCACTCTTTCCCCATTGAAATTCTCTCCCCACCTGCCTTCCTCTCTCTCTCCATTCCCACCTGGCTTCTCCTTTCTCCTGGGAGGCTTCAGGCAGACCAGCCTCAGCAGAAGCAGCTCAGACTGGTGGGTGGGCCTGGCAGGCTAAGAAGGAGAGGAGGGGCTGGGCCAGAGAGTCCTCCCATTCCTGCCCCCTCCCACAAGCCTCCTCCTTAGCTCCAGCAGGGTCAGCTCAGTAGGGTCAAGTCCCACCACCCTCATCCCCACCCCAGCAAATGGCTCCCTAGAAGTATCTTTCCAACCCTCTGAGGCCCCTATTTCTGGACTCCCCAAATCAGAAGCTACAAGCTCTGTAACACCACCAGTACCCCCTTCAACCCAACACAGACTAGGGGAGAGTTAGGGGGCAGAGAAACAGCTGCAGGGAACAAAGCAGGTCAGGTTAATGGAGAAAAAGCAAGATCAGCTGAGGAAAGCTAAAAGGGCAAGTCGTCACAAAGGGCCAGGGGGGCAGCCCAGGGCACCAAGGGGAAAACTGCCCCCCTCTCTTGAGGACATTTGTTAGGGCTTAGGGGGAGCAGAATTGAGTCAGCCACCACCCCCCATGCCAGAGCAGACAGGGCCCTATTGTCTCAGCCAAAATTCCTTCTTTCAAGGAAGAGGAGGCTCATTGTCCAGCCCTACACCCAGCTCTGGCCCACAAAGCTCAAAAGGGGCACAAAAAATGCCCACCCTGACCCTCTGCCCCCTCGTCTAGCCTGGGGGTGGCAGGCGCATTCCACCCATGAGGCTGAGGCCCAAACCACTGGAGCCCTGAGCTTAACCCCCCAGTCTTGGGGACTGGGAGAGGAAAAGAATTGTCTTCAGCAGGAAAGAACCCACAGAGAATCAGGAACCCACAAAGAATGGGCATTGAGAGAGAGCGGAAACACCAAGGGGGTCCCCACCCTAAACCAGGCATCTGGGCACCCAGGCCTCAGGCTCCATCCCCACCCGCCTTGGGGAGCCAGGTCCCCTCCACCTGGAAATGAGCCACGTCACACTGAGGAAATGGAACTTTATTTCCATAAATACAGGGGTAACACCCATTCAAGGGTAGTTAAAAGAGGGCCTGGGGCCTCAAAGAAACTGGGCTCTCCCAGGGGGGTACTCCAACACTGATCATAGGGACTGGGGGATCCCCAAACCTGAGATGGGCCTCATAGGCCACAGATATTCCCCAACACTGACACTTCAAAAATGGAACTGTCCCCATAGGGGAGCCTCAGAACCCCACTCTCATGGGTAGTCTCTCTTAGGGGTTAGGAGGGCTGATGACAGGGGACTTCAGAGAAAAAAGGGAACATGGGGAGAAGAGAAGCTAAAAATGTCCTGAGTGGCCTGGAAGGAGACCCCTGTGGTGGGCAGGGGGTGGGTTCTCCTCCCATACAGCCAGATACGGAGGAGCAGCAGCAGCAAAAGCAGCCACAAGTTAAAAACATGGTTTCTCACTTCCCAACTTCGGCCTTGAGAGACAGGGAGAGCACGGAGCAATCCCCCAAATGAGAAGACATGAGGTAGGGGAGGCCTGGACTTGTCATTCACGGAGGAGCAGAGGAAGGGGGTTCTGGGAGGCCACGTTGGTGGGGGATAATATGGGAGCAATGAGGTGGTCACAGGCACACCAAAGCCTGACATCTGCTTTCCAAGGCCATCACTTGGTCTCTGGACTGAGGAGTTCCTGGGGACCCCTGAATATATCCTCAGGAGAGCCAAGGTTCAATGCAGGTCTCATAAAGGGTACGGTTGGAGTGCCAGGCTGTGTGGGAGATCCCGGCCATCGGACACCTCACTATGGCCCCCCGCGCCAATAGAGTCTTCAACCCAAAAGAATCCCGCAGATAAACCTTCAAGGTGGTCGAAGGGGCATGGAAGAATGGAAGAGAGACACAAGGAGAGACAAAGTGAGTTACTGCTGGGATCCTGGACCTCCTCCCCACAGGGTGAACCCTTCAGCTCAGGAGTCACAGAGAGGGCTCTGGAATAAGGTGGGACAGTGGATGGAAGGGAAGTAATCCCAGGGGGCTCACCAGTTGCTCCTCCATCTCCAGGACCGTCTCATTTGCATCATAGAAACCAAAGAAGCTACAAAGAGATTTGTGGGGAGGTTATCAGAAGAGCTGGAGAAAATCTGGCTGGGCTCAGTGGCACATGCCTTTAATCGCAGTACTTTGGGAAGCCAAGGCAGGCAAATCACCTGAGGCCAGGAGTTCGAGACCAGCCTGTCCAACATGGTGAAACCCCATCTCTACTAAAAATACAAAAATTAGCTGGGCATGGTGGCAGGTGCCTGTAATCCCAGCTACCCAAGAGGCTGAGGCAGGATAATTACTTGAACCCAGGAGGTGGAGGTCTCAGTAAGTCAAGATCAAGCCACTGCACTCCAGCCTGGATGACAGAGTGGGACCCCCGTCTCAAAAAGGAAAGGAAAGGAAAAGGAAAAGAAAAGGAAAGGAAAAGGAAAAAAAAAAAGGAAGAAATCAAGGTGGGCCAAGGTCCCAAAGGAACTCAAGGCCTACTGGGGAGACAGGCAGCAAGGGAGGACACTCAAAAATATCTCACTGGATATAATGTATCTCATGAGGTGATACACTGAAGATACGACCTCACTTCTGTAGAAACCCCATCAAAAATGCATTACTGGCCAGGTGAGGTGGCTCACACCTGTAATCCTAGCATTTTGGGAGGTCAAGGCCGGCAGATCACCTGAGGTCGGGAGTTCAAGACCAGCCTGGCCAACATGGTGAAACCCCATCTCTACTAAAAATACAAAATTAGTTGGGCGCGGTGGTTCAAGCCTGTAATTCCAGCACTTTGGGAGGCCGAGGAGGGTGGATCACCTGAGGTCAGGAATTCGAGACCAGCCTGGCCAACATGGAGAAACCCTGTCTCTACTAAAAATACAGAATTAGCTGGGCGTGGTGGTGGGCGCCTGTAATCCCAGTCACTCGGGAGGCAGAGGCAAGAGAATTACTTGATTCTGGGAGGCGGAGGTTGCAGTGAGCCCGGATTGCGCCACTGCACTCCTGTCTGGATGACAGAGTGAGACTCCATCTCAAAAAAAAAAAAAAAAAAAAAAAAAAAAAAAGATTACCTAAGCATGAGGAAATATCCAACCCACACTGAGGGAAATTCTACACAATAGCTGATCAGTATGCTGATATCAATGTCATATTAATGTCATGGACAAAGACTAAAAATCATTCCAAATTAAAAGATACTAAAGAGGCCTGGTACAGTGGCTCATGCCTGTAATCCCAGCACTTTGGGAGAGCGAGGTGGGCAGATCACCTGAGGTCAGCAGTTCGAGACCAGCCTGGCCAACATTGTAAAACCCCACCTCTACTAAAAATACAAAAATTAGCTGGGTGTGGTGGCGTATGCCTGTGATCCCAGCTACTCGGGAGGCTGCGGCACACTTGAACTTGGGCGGCAGAGGTTGCAGTGAGCTGAGATTGCGCCACTGCACTCCAGCCTGGGAGACAGAGTGAGACTTTGTCTCAAAAAAAAAAAAAAAAAGGCTGGGTGTGGTGGCTCATGCCTGTAATCCCAGCACTTTGGGAGGCCAAGGAGGGTGGATCACCTGAGGTCAGGAGTTTGAGACCAGCCTGCCCAACATGGAGAAATCCCGTCTCTACTAAAAATACAAAATTAGTTGGGCATGGTGGCGGGCACCTGTAATCCCAGCTACTCGGGAGGCTAAGGCAGGAGAATCACTTGAACCTGGGAGGCGGAGGTTGCAGTGGCCCGAGATTGTGCCATTGCACTCCAGCCTGGGCAACAAGAGCAAAACTCGGACTCAAAAAAAAAAAAAAAGGATACTAAAGAGACATGACAGGATCATGCAACTCAAGATCCTGATTTGGATCTTCCACTGGATATTATTTTTTTCTATAAGGACAGTTGGAAAAATTTGAATAATCTGTGAGCGTATATTCAGGGCAATTTGAATCTATGTTTATTTGTAAACATAACATTAAAATACATAAATAAATGTATATATATTGAGAGAAAAAAGATTAATGTAAACATGACAAAATGTTAACATTTGAGAAGAGAAAAGTAGGTGAGGAGTATACATGTCTGCTTTTTGCTATTTTGGTAACTTTTTTTTTTTTTGAGATAGGGTCTTACTCTTGTCACCCAGGCTGGAGTGCAATGGCAAGATCTCGACTCATTGCAGCCCTGACCTCCCAGGCTCAAGCGATTCTCGTACCTCAGCCTCCCAAGTAGCTGGGACTACAAAGGCACACTACCACGCCCAGCTAATTTTTGTATTTTAGGTAAAGACAGGGTTTTGCCATGTTGCCCAGGCTGGTCTCAAACCCCTGGGCTCACACCTTGGCCTCCCAAAGTGCTAGGATTACAGGCACAAACTTTTCTTAAGTATGAAATTATTTCAAAATAAAAAGGTCTTAAAATCTCTCTTTTTTTTTTTTTTTTGAGATGGAGTCTTGCTCTGTCGCCCAGGCTGGAGTGCAGTGGCACCCTGTCGGCTCATTGTAACCTCCGCCTCCCAGTTTCAAGCAATTCTCCTGCCTCAGCCTCCTGAGTAGCTAGAACTACAGGCATGCGCCACCATGCCCAGCTACTTTTTGTATTTTTAGTAGAGATGGGGCTTCTCCACATTGCCCCGCTGTTCTCGAACTCCTGACCTCAGGTGATCCACCCGCCTCAGCTTCCCAAAGTGCTGGGATTACAGGCGTGAGCCACTGCGCCCAGCCAGATGGAGTTAAAATCTTTTAATTAAAAAATATTGGCCAGGCAAGGCTGGGCACAGGGGCCACACTTTCTCCCTGGGGGGTTCTTCCACCCAGAGCACAACTCTCTCCTTCACTGCCTTCAGTCTCTAATTGAATGGCGACTCTTCCAGGAGGACTTTGGCCACTGTTGAAACTAGGCCCCCGGTCATCCTCTAATCCTTTCCTCTGCCTTATTACCTGACATATATATTTGTATATATGTATCAGCAGGCTTACAAACTAGAATATAAGCTACGTAACATTAGGGACTTCTCTTTTATTTACCACTGCATCCCCAGGGCCCAGAACAAGCCTGAGCCCATAATGTTGAATAAATATTTCTTGAGTGATTCAAGTAGCTCAAGTGACATTACAGATCACTCATGGTGACCTATAACACAGGCAAGCACATAGTACCATGGAGTCATGGATATTTTTCTAAGGAATAGGATGGAGGGGACAAAGCTGGAGGCTATTATAATAGTCCAAGTAAGTAAAGAGGTAGTAGGAAATGTGATAAAATGGCATAGAACTACACACACACATTGAACCAATGTGAATTTCCTGGTTTTGATATTGTGCTATAATTACATAGGATGCAACCACTGAGGGAAGCTGGGTGAAGGGCCTCTCTATACTATCTTTGCAATTTCCTATGAATCTATAAGAATTTCAAAATTAAAAGTTTTTATAAAGTGAGGGAAGGGGTGATAGGGATGGAGAGGAGAAGTGTCAGCAGGACTTAGTGACTGGCTTGATACAAGGGGTTGGGATATGACTCCCAGGTTTTGGTCTTGGGTGACATGATGAAATAGGGGGAGGCGCACTAACTAAAAGGTGGAAGGAGCAGGCCAGTTTTAGGCATGAGATAAAGACCGATTGGGGTTGGGGGATGTCTTTAGTCAATCTTCAGGCCACACAATCCCTTATTACCTGGACTGCCAGGGAGTAATAACACCATCATCAGGGCCCCCAATCAGCACCAGGTGGCCCACACGAAGAAAGTTCTTCCGCCATACTGTAGGATGGGAAGAAGAGAGGCTGAATCAGCCACAGGGGTCAGGATAGGTTGGAGAGGGAGACATAGGGAGTCAAAGAAGCAGAAAAAGCAACACAGGTAGGAGCCTGAATTCTCACCTGTGGCATTGGGATGGTCTCTTTCCCCATTGATCAGGGCCAGGAAGCTGCTGGCATTGAGGTACAAGTCATCGTGGTGGGGATCTGGGTACAAAGGGCAGTTAGAAAAAGAAGTAGAAAAGGGAGGCAAGACTGGTGGTGAAAAGCCCAATAATTCGGAAGCTGCAGCAATAGTCAAGGTGGATAGTAATAAAATAGTAGTGATAATATGGGCCAGGTGCAGTGGCTCACGCCTATAATCCCAGCACTTTGGGAGGTCGCGGCAGGTGGATCACTTCTTGAAGTCAGGAGTTCGAGACTAGCCTGGCCAACATGGCAAAACCCTGTCTCTACTAAAAATACAAAAGTTAGCCAGGCATGGTGGTCCATGCCTGTAATCCAAGCTACTCAGGAGGCTGAGGCACAAGAATCACTTGAACCCAGGAGGTGGAGGTTACAGTGAGCTGAGATTGCACCACTGCACTCCATCCTGGGCAACACAGTGAGACTCCGTCTCAAAATAATAATAATAGTAGTGATAATAACTGTAAACACAGTAACAAGTACTATTTTTTTTTTTTTTTTTGAGACAGAGTTTTTTTTGAGACAGCCTCTTGCCCAGACTGGAGTGCAGTGGCACAGTCTCAGCTCACTACAAGCTCTGCCTCCTGGGTTCATGCCATTCTCCTGCCTCAGCCACCCAGGTAGCTGGGACTACAGGCGCCCACCACCACGCCCAGCTAATTTTTTGTATTTTTAGTTAGCCAGGATGGTCTCGATCTCCTGACCTCGTGATCTGCCCGCCTCGGCCTCCCAAAGTGCTGGGATTACAGGCATGAGCCACCGCGCCCGGCTTCACTTTTCTGTTTTTGAGACGAAATCTCACTCTGTCACCCAGGCTGAAGTGCAGTGGCACAATCTCCGCTCACTGCAACCTCTGCGTTCCAGGTTCAAGCAATTCTCCTAACTCAGCATCCCAAGTAGCTGGGATTACAAGCGTGTGCCCACACCCAGCTAATTTTTTTGTATTTTTAGTAGATACAGGGTTTCACCATGTTGGCCAGGCTGGTCTTGAGCTCCTGACCTCAGGTGATCTGCCCACCTCCGCCTCCCAAGGTGCTGGGATTACAGGTGTGAGCCACCACACCTGGCAATAGCAAGTACTTTTATCTAGCATCTACTATATAAGCCAGGTACTACTCAAAGTACATTGCATTCATTTATTGATTTGATCCTTACAACCACCTGGTGAAGTACATGCTATAATATTTTACAGATAAGGAAAACTGAGTAACAGAATGGTTAAGTAACTTGCCCAAAGTCACCCAATAGGGTCAAGATTCAAACCCAAGTATTCTGGTCCCATGGTCTGGTCTAGAGATTGGCAAACTGTGACCAATGGGCCAAATCCAGCCTACTACTTGTTTTTGTAAATGAAGTTTTATTGGAACACAGGCACATTCAGTCACATATGGTACATGGCTGCTTTCACACTACAACAGCAGAATTGAGGAGTTGTGAAACAGACTCTATGTCCTACAAAGTCAAAAATATTTACTCTCTGGCCCTTTATAGACAAGGTTTGCTGACTCTCGCAACAGACTAAACCGTCTAAGGCAATAAGGTGACACACTTAAAACATTCTCGGCTGGGTGCGATGGTTCACACCTGTAATCCCAGCACTCTGGGAGGCCGAGGCGAGTGGATCACCTGAGGTCAGGAGTTTGAGACCAGCCTGGCCAACACAGCAAAACCCCATCTCTACTTAAAATACAAAACTTAGCCGGGCATGGTGGCGCCTGCCTGTAATCCCAGCAATAGCAAGTTGCTACTAGAGGAACTGAGGCAGGAGGATCGCTTGAACCTGGGAGGCAGAGGTTGCAGTGAGCCGAGATCTTGCACTGCACTTCAGCCTGGGCAACACAGCAAGACTCCTTCTCAAAAAAAAAAAGAAATTCTGAACAGAGCCTGTTCAAATAGCTCAATAAATGTTAGTTATCTTTATTGTTATCACTGCTATTGGTTGTAGCAGAGGTGGAAGCAACTGACCTGATCCATGGAAGCCCCAGTTCAGCGTCCCCACTCACCATGCCAGTAGTTGCAGATGGAGAATTCCTGGCCCCAGGGGCTATAGCAGATCCGATAGAGGTTAGACCGCATGGAGGTGGGGAACAGCCACTTCAAGTAGTCCGTGTCTGGCAAGAGAATGGCAGTGTTAAGTGACCATAAACCTCTGTTCCCCCAAAACTCAGGGCATTCTATGGGGTCTAGTGCCCACTCACCTCCATACTGTCCCATCTGTGGAGAGGAGAGGGAGATGAAAGAATCCACATTGTGATCATCCATGACAGAAAGCAGAGCCCGGCACACAAGGCCCCCTGTAGGCAGAACACCACATTGGGCAGACACTTAAGGACAGCAAAGCCAGCAGCACCCCCCACCCCCACTGCCACACACACACACACACACACACACACACACACACACACACTGTACACAAAGGAGACTGAGGCTTACGGAAGGCAGGCACACCCTGTGCCAAAATGTCACACATCATATAAGTGACTGAGCCCGAATTAGATGCTGGGCCTCCTGCCTCTAATTCTAAGATGTTTTTACCTGCCCCATTTGCCCTTGTGTCCAAGAACCATGGGTAATAGGAAACAAAGGGGCAGCAGTGTAGCAAGCTTCCCTCCCATTCAAGACAGAGATGAGACCCAGGTGCTGAGGGAAGTCAGAAAGGAAGGGCTCAGGTACCAGGGTTGTGCCTGGAGCAATGTGGTTCAGAAAAAGGGACACTAGGAAGTGTCCCTCAGATAAGGATCAAGCCTCAGATAGGGCTTAGGAGTTAGGGGCAGGGGAGTCGCCTACCCTGCGAGTAGCAGATGAGATGCACCCCTTGAGGGGCCTTTGCCATGATGGGGACCACAGCCTCTCGGAACCCTTGCACCTGTTCCCACAGGGGTCGCAAGCTCTCTCTCCCATCGAAGAGATCGAGCACTGTCACCACAGTCCCGGGGTGTGTCTGTGGGAAGGGGGCAATGCAGCCACCGGGGATAGGCTAAGAAGCTCCCACACGCCACCCCTGGCCCGCATCCACAGGTCTATTGTACCCTGCTAGAACCAGGGATCCCGTCCCCCAACTCTCCCCCACGCCAGCACCAGCTCCCTGAGGAACTGGGCAGGCCCAGAGGGGTGGCTTTCAGTTCCCCGCTCTCCCTCCCCTGCCACAGTAGACGCCTCTAACGCCCTGCACCCAGGTGTCCCCTGCCAGACCTCATTGATGTATTCCAGCAGGTGGCGGAAGCTGTAGGAGCTGTCGAAGAGCCCATGCACCACGATGACCGGCTTGTAGGACGCGCGGTGGGGCGCGGGGGCTGCAAGCAGCAGCAGCGGCAGGAAAGGTAACAGGAGTAGGACCCACGCCGCGGGGAGCCGCTGCCCCCAGAGCCCCAGCATGCTCCCGCCTGAGAAAAGGGTGATAAAGGCCTGTGAGAGAGATGGCAACACCCTCCTCCCTCGGAACAGACGCCTGGCAATCAAGCCACCTCCTCTCGGTCCCACACCAGGTCCCTCACCATGTCCCTGTCACAAAATAGCCTACTTTTAACTTACTCCAACCCTCTCCCTACAAACACACCCCCCTACCACGTTGACGCACCAACGCGCACCCGAAGTCCCGCCCCCAACTCAGCGTTCGGGGGACCTGTTCCCTAGGTTCAGGGATGACTGCATCTCCCCAGCCATGAACAACGCGGAGTTCTGTAATACCCCAGCAGCAGCCCAGGCCCCTTGAAGAGTGCAAACTCCCACCTGGCCTGGGTCCGTAGGCCTCGCTCCACCCGCTGTTTACTTCTCCCAAGACTGGAACCCACGGGGGAGGGGGAAGGGTGAGGAAAGAGAGCGCAGGGGAATGACGGATGGGAGGGGGAAGGGCGGGCTGCTTGGGGTCGCGCAAATCCGTCACGTCCGGGGCTTTCTCTGGCAACCGCGCGAGCGTTCCCCGCAACACTGACCCAGGACCGGAGGGGCAATGGAATATTCCATTGCGCTCTTGGTGCTGGGGAGGAAATAGGCGGAGCGATCCATTTAGGCCAGTGGGAAGAGGAAAAAGCAGCAAACATATTCTGGGAATGGAAAGAAGGCCTCTCCAGGCTTCGTTGCCCCCAGCGACCCAAAGGTCCGATTTCCCCCCCTTGATTCTCCCCACTTCCCAATACAGGCGTCTGGCTCGCAGCGGAACACGAAGTTTTCATTCCCCAAGGGGCGGCCGGGGGGTGGACCAGGTAAAGGTAGTCCTCTGCATTTTGCCGTGTGCTGGGTGAGTGGCAGGGTGGCCTGGAGGGCTGATGCCAGCCCGGGCTTGCCCCTCAATACCCACCCCCACCCCACCCTCCAGTCCGCCACAGGTCAGCGACTTACAACTCTTCATTCTGAAGTGCGTGTAGTGCCCTTGTCTCCAGAGACGCGGAGAGTCCTCGAGGCCCCTTGAGCTAAGTGCAACCTGGCCCAATTTCTCCTGCCCTACTCTACTCCCCTCCCTATAAGCGACCCACCCCCCAAGGGGCGGAGGGCGCATAGGGATGCGCTGACTCATGCCCTTGTAATTTCGACCAGTCTTTCAACCTGAGCGACCCCCACAATCTGGTTCTCTGAGTTATCTGTGGGTGGCTCCCTACCGTGACCCTCAGGCGTCCCACCTCTCCGCCCATAATCCCTACCCGACACCCTAGAGCCTCAGGGCTTTTACTTATTAGGGCTTTTACTTAGCATTTAAAGACGTTTTTCTAGACAGAAGGATTTCTCAGCTTGTCTGAACCCCTCTCTCTGTTGACAAGGTCATTGCTTGGTCTAAATTTGTCTCAATCAAACCATTTTGCGCTCGGAGTGGTGTAGAGTGACGATGGGGTGGCGGTAAGGGGTTGAGGGCTCACGCGAACGCCTAGTGACCAGAACGACTGGTGTGAAGCCGTGATCTGACTCTCTGGAGCCTGGGACTGGTTTCAGCGAGAGCCTCTGTACTGCTCTGTAGTCTCCGCTAGGACATGGACGAAAAGGGACGCAGCCGGGAGAGCGACTGCCTCAGGTGGGGGCTGGGGGGGCGTAAGGGAAGAATAATGATTATCTGGCTGTGTTTTTGTTTTAAAAAAAAAAAAAACTGGTGTAAATCTACATAGACTTCCTATCCTTGCTCCCTTCACCCACCCACGCGCTCCCAAGATGCAATAAGCAAATAAAAAGACTAATAACGCTGTACCGCAGGTCGACTCAGGAGGTGGAGATGCGTCTTGGTGGGAGGTGGTTGGTGGGAGTAGGGGGGTTTAGGGAATGGATCTGAACATTGACCGGCCCGGAGACTCTAAGCAGCCTCTTTAAAAACAAAGGGAAAGTGGGGGAACGAGCACACATTACCAACAGAGCTGCCAGAAATGAGCAGTTAAGTCATACTGCCTACCCCCTCCAAAAGAGCTTCAGCTCCTTAGTCCTGGACGAAGAAGGTATGTATGCACACCGCCCAAACTCTCTCTCCCTTTTCCCCCCAAGGCCCAGCTCCCCCCGAATTACAGACCTGGGCCTCTCTCTTTACTGCTAAGTTGGCAGGTTCACCATATCCTGGGAACTTTTCAGACCATCGCAGTTCTGAACTCTGCACAATTCTCTCTCACACACAAGTATTTATCTCTTCTAAATAGGGGGAAACTGGGGCCAAGGATTTGGGAGAAGACCCTGGCACCTTGCAGGGAGCTAAGACGGGGAGACGACGTGCCCCTGGAGGCACCTGGGTTATTAACTCCACTGAGAACCTGTTCACTTCCTCCCACAATATAATCACTAAGTGAGTCTTGGAGGGGGAGACTCCAGAGAGTTCTCTCTCCCTCCTTCCTTTCCTTAGTCCCACCCGCCTCGCCTGGTCTAGCCTCTGTGTTTCCATGACAACTCCAAAGGAGCCCAAACTGGGGGCTTGAATGCCAGGGTGAGAGGAGAAGAGAGGTGGTCCGAGAGCAGAGACACTAAGTGGGAAACGTCTGAAGCGCTCCCCCTCCCTCGCCTCGGTCCCTTTAAGCTCCCCCCCT
>NW_016819733.1:122280-130893 GCF_001698545.2 Rhinopithecus bieti | reverse complement strand
GCCCCAACCCCCTCCCTTACCCCTCCTTAGCTGTAGTTCTATTTCATTTCCCTTCTCTCCAGCTCTCAACACTCCCCCAATCCCCCTCCTCTTTCTGTCTCCCCCTTTCTCTTCCTTTCCTCTTTCCAGTCGCAGCCTCTGACCCTTGCCAACAACATGGGCAGGGGGGTAGGTTGAGGGGGTGAAGGAGGTACAGCCAGGTTCTGCAGGGATGGCATCGTTGGGAGTGACAGATGGACAATTACTGGCTGGTATGGAGACATCCTGTGAAGAAATATGGAGACATGACCAGATGGGGGTTGTCAAGGGAGCAAAATCCAGAGGGCTTTTCTTAATCCGCCCTAAAAGAGGTCCTGAGATTCTCATAGAGGCTGGGGCACTCCTCCCCCCACTGAAGGAACAGCAGAGTGGAACACATGTCATCCCACATGTGTTTATACAACTGTTGAATTGAGCACATATTAACACAGGGTTGCATGTCTACACATACGCACACACAGAACTAGCTCCGATAGGCCAGCCCAAAGGCAGCTATTGCAAAGGAGAGGGGATTGGGTCTGCAGGTGAGAGCTGGGTGCATGGTGATGAAAAAGACACAAAAGAAGCAGAGGAGAGTTGTGACCTCAAAACTAGATTGGAAGGAAGAAGGAGCGGGGGCAGATGGCCTAGATTCAGCCCCTCTCTTGCCCCTCAAATTAGAGATGGTTTCTCACCTGTCTCTCTCTATGTGTATCTCCCATTATCTTTCTCCATCCCTGACCGGCTGTTTCCCCTTACCCCTCCTCAACTCATCACTATGTCATCTTTCCCCTTATCCTCTCCTCCACTCACCTCCCCCAGGACTCCCAGACTCAGTCCCTCACACTTCTCCACCGCCCTACAATGCCCCTCAGCCTCCAGCCGAACCCCCAGCCCCACCGCCACAGGCAGCCCCTTCCTCGCACCATCACCACCACCACCACTACCATCAGTCTGGCACCGCCACCCTCCCGCGCTTAGGGGCAGGGGGCCTGGCCACTTCCGCGGCCACCGCTCAGCGCGGTCCCTCCTCCTCCGCCACGCTGCCGAGACCCCCCCACCACGCCCCTCCCGGCCCTGCTGCCGGGGCACCCCCACCCGGCTGCGCTACCTTGCCCCGCATGCCACCCGACCCTTACCTGCAGGAGACTCGCTTCGAGGGCCCACTTCCCCCGCCGCCGCCCGCTGCCGCCGCCCCGCCCCCGCCGGCGCCAGCCCAGACTGCCCAAGCCCCTGGCTTCGTGGTGCCCACGCACGCGGGGACTGTGGGCACGCTGCCGCTGGGGGGCTACGTAGCACCCGGATACCCCCTGCAACTGCAGCCCTGCACTGCTTACGTGCCGGTCTACCCGGTGGGCACGGTGAGTGCCGGGCAGACAGGGACATGGGAAAGGGGGGCGCGATACAGGACTTGAAATTGGGAATACGCAGGGGGCTAGTAGGATAGAGGAACAAGGGCAGGAAATTGGTAATGTTCCCGGCACAAGTCCTAGAAAGAAGGGAGCCTGAGACAGGAGGGACTAGGGAGAGACCCGGGAGTAGGAGTCTACTGGTGCCCAAAGTCAGGGCCTGGGAGGGGGATCGGAGCCTAGAGGTTCAGAGGAGGTCTGAAAGTAGGAAACCGCCTGGCGGGGCGAAAATGGCAGCTGGGAACCAAGAGGGATGTGGGAGAAGCTTGGGACTAAGTGGGTAGGGGACGCCTGGTAGGTGTCTGGAGGGAAGAAACAAGGTCTGATGTGAGGCCAGGACAGCCCCAGTGGGAGCATACCTTGCGGGAGAGAATGTAGAAAGCCCAAGAATATGCTGGTTAATGAAGCCAAGGAAGGGAGCAGAAGGGCTTAGGTGGAATTTATGGGTGTCCTGGAAGGGTAGTGGGTGCTTTATGTTGAGAAGCCATAGGAAAAATTGTGCTTTTAAAGCCACTCTGCCAGCCGCCCAACGCTGGTAGGCTGGGAGGGGGTCGGAGTGATGCCCCTTCCCCCCAACTTTCCTTCCACAGCCATATGCAGGCGGGACCCCGGGGGGGACAGGAGTGACCTCCACTCTCCCCCCGCCGCCCCAGGGCCCAGGGCTGGCCCTGCTGGAGCCGAGGCGCCCGCCACACGACTACATGCCCATCGCGGTGCTGACCACCATCTGTTGCTTCTGGCCTACTGGCATCATTGCTATCTTCAAGGCAGTGCAGGTAAGGGGCAGGGGCATATTCGGTTTGGGGACAGGGGCAGGGAGTTCTGGGCGTTCTGGGGCCATCTTAGAGAAAGGCTGAGACGTTCAAACGAGGCCACAGCTCTTTGACCTCCTTCCCCCATCCCTCCGCCGTAGGTGCGCACGGCCTTGGCCCGCGGAGACATGGTGTCGGCCGAGATCGCTTCACGCGAGGCCCGGAACTTCTCCTTCATCTCCCTGGCCGTGGGCATCGCGGCCATGGTGCTCTGTACCATCCTCACCGTAGTCATCATCATCGCCGCGCAGCACCACGAGAACTACTGGGATCCCTAAAAACGCCCCCGGTCCGGCCCCACTCTGCGCCCCTCGACCTCCCAGGCTCTTTCTGTAGTCATACTGCGGACCCAATGGGCGTCCTGCACACCCGCTTCTGGGGCCGTCAGACTTGGATACATCGTAAACTCCGCCTCCACGGAACGTCTCGCCTTGCGAGCAAGCTCCGAATCCAGTTCCTCAGGAACCCCTCCAAAACCCACAGTCCCAGGGACGCCGCTTTCCAGGATTCCGGCCAAACGCCGGACCCTCAGTCGCTCCAGGTCCCCTCACCCTCAAAGTGTAGCGCCCCCGGCCGAGGAACCTCGGTTTTGTCCCTAAAACCCAGCCTCCTCTATAAGCTCCGCCCCAACTCAGACAAAACCCCGCCTCCAGGTCGGCAGGCTCCGCCTTCTTTTCTTCTCCGCGGGGTGATTCAGTCCAGTGATTGGGTTTGTGGCTCCAGGCCTCTCTCACAGATGGACAGACTCCTCCCTTTCTTATGGCAAAAGGACCGAGCCCTGGGGTAGTAGCGCCCCCACACTCCTGTTTTTTCCAAGTACATTTTCGTCCCTCCACCCAGGTCTCTGCCTATTTTCTTGCCAATCCCAGAACCTTTCCTTTTGTTTTTTTTTGAGGACATTTGGGAAGTTCCTGGTGTAGGATCCTTCTCCCTGGGATAAGAAACCTGCCTGTAAACGCTCTGTAAATACTCCCTTCCACCCATCCCAGCCCCTGGGCAGCCGGGCAGAAGGGAATCCAGGCTATGGGACCTCCCAAGTCCCCGCTCCCTGCTCCCCTCGGCGGCCCCCGCCTTGTTCTGATCTGTGTGTGAGTGTGTGTGAACTTCTGAAAGACAATATTAAAGAGACTTAGTTGATTTATCGCCCGCAATTCCAAAGACTGTGGCCCCGCAAAGACCCTCCCCGCTTTTGGTTCCCCCTTTCACTTCCCTTCATCTCCTCTTCCAGGGAAAAAAAAAGAAAACCCGACAGAGACTAACGTGAGGGAGACAGATTCCCAGATCGCCAGAGAAACATATGAATATGGGGGACGGAGGGGAGCTCCCTGGGAACCCACCAGGGAAGACCTTAGGGTCCATTCTCAGTAAGGCTTTATTTTCTCAGTGAGGCTTTATTTCCCCAGTACCCCTTTTCCATTCCCTGCTATCCCCAGAACTCCAGGAAGGCAAGATGACAGAGAGGGCAGACCATGGTGAAGAAGATGGTCAAGGATAGAGTGATGGGGGCCAGGAAAAGATGCCAGCTGCCCATAGCTGTTCCTGACTGTGAGCTGGAGGGTGGCAGACAACTTGGATTAGAGCCCCACATGCTGGACTGTAGGGGGTATAGGAAAGGCAAAGAGAGCAGATTGCTGTGGGAGCACAGGGAGGAGGTCAATGGCCTCTCAAGTCTCCCTGGGACTAGCTGCCTTCTCCTACCCTGAGGTCAACTAAGAGGCCTCTTTTGTGAGGGGAGTGGTGATTAAGGTATGGTGCCAGCAGTGGGCTTGGGTCTTTGGTTGTACACCCACAGGACAGGGTCCTATCCTGAATTTATGCATGTATGCAACATGCAGACTCCATGCTGGATGCTGATTGAGATGTCCACCCAGACAGCAGGTGTGACCCCTGACCTCATGGGGCTTACAATCTAGAAGGTTAGCTATGCACTGAGATAGGAGGTGTGATAGGAGATGTGGGAGGAGGGTGGGGTGAGGCATAAATATCATGGGTTCTCCCTTGGATGTTTTGGATTTAATGTGCCTACCTTACCAAACTTCTTGAAAAACAGAATTCATGGCTGGGTGCGGTGGCTAACACCTGTAATCCCAGCACTTTGGGAGGCCGAGGCAGGCAGATCACTTGAGGTCAGGAGTTCGAGACCAGCCTGGCCAACATGGTGAAACCCTGTCTCTACTAAAAACAAAAAATTAGCCGGGCATGGTGACGGGCACCTGCAGTCCCAGCTACTTGGAAGGCTGAGGCAGGAGAATCGTTTGAATTCGGGAGGCAGAGGTTGCAGTGAGCTGAGATCACACCATTGCACGCCAGCCTGGGCAACAAGAGCTAAACTCCATCTCAAAAATGGGGTGGGGGGGGTGGGAATATTGCTATCAGAGATATGTCTGTATATGTCTCTTTTTCATAACCACTATTTCTTGACTTACTGAAATATGCATCCACACCCTATTCTCCTGAAATCTCTCTCTCAAATGGCAACCAATTACCCAGATCCCAAATCAATGGCATTTTCACAGTACTCTGCCTCTCTAAACCCTCCCGTTTGTCCCTTGACCCTGAATTCCCCACACACCCAGGTTCAGAAACATATTACCTCCCTTCACCCCCACCTCCACACAGACCTCTAACCATTCCGCCTCTACCTTCCCTCCTTGCTTTTTCTCCTCCCTTCAGCTAAGTGTCCATCTCTGACTTTTTTCCCTTCTCTGAGACTTTCCTTTGAAAAGCTCATTCACTCGACTCAGCTGATCAAATGCTTTTCCAACCTGTATTTTACATGCAGACTTTTTTCCAGTGCCTGCAGATCATAGCCACATGGACGATGCTTGTTGGTCCTCTAAAATCAACACATTCCAAAACAAACTGATGAAATGCCACAGAAAACCTGCTTCCCTGTCTCTCTTAATAGACCGTTTTCCCAATCACTCTTCCTTATCTGGAAATTTGCTGCCTCCTCCCTCTCCCTCCTGCCTTATTTTTGGTCTGCTCTCAAGCCCAGTCAGTTCTGCCACCACAGTGTCTTTTGAATCTGTAATTTTTCCCCAGCCCTTGCTGGAAAAATTACCTCATTAGGATTATTGCATCAGCTTTCCCAACAGGTCTCCCTACTTCCTACCTCTCCCTACCTCAAGTCTCCCTCCACACTATTGTCAGATCAGCCTCCCTAAACACACTTATGTAACTCCACTGCTCAAAAGCCCTTCAGGGTTCCCTATTGCCTACTCAATTATTTACAAAATTTGAATCTGGCCTTTAACAGCTTCCATACTTCAAAATCGTCCAGCTTCTCTGTTCATTCTAATTTCTAACCATACTGAATTACTCATCATTCCCACCTCCAGGTATTTGCCCAGCTGTTCCCAAATCTTAGACCTCCTTCCCAAATCTCTGCCTGTTATAAACCAAATTGTCTGCAGCTTGTCACAAGTTTCAGAGGCTTTAGACCACATCTAGGCTCTTGCTCATGATGTTCTCCACCTCCTCACATCTGCCTCTCTACTTGGTCAAATTTTATCTATATTTCAAGGCCCGGATCAATTCATCCCTCACTGTAGCAAAAAGGCGTCTCTCTTTCCTCTTGGCTAGCTAGATTAAAGCAGTGGGTTTCCAAACAGAGCTTCATGCATTCCTTGGAGCAATGGTTCTTACCCCAGGTTACACATTAGAATCCACTGGGCAGCACTGAAATATCTGAAAGCCCGTGTCGCATCCTAAAACAATTAAATCAGAATCTCTGGGCCCAGTGCCAGTGGCTCACACCTGTAATCCCAGCACTCTGGGAAGTCGAGGCAGGAGGATCGTTTGAGCCCAGGAGTTCGAGACTAGCCTGGGCAATATGGTGAGACCCCATCTCTACAAAAAAGTTTAAAAATTAGCCTAGGCCGGGCGCGGTGGCTCACACGTATAATCTCAGGACTTTGGGAGGCTGAGGTGAGTGGATCACCTGAGGTCAGGCGTTCAAGACCAGCCTGGCCAACATGGTGAAACCCTATCTCCACTAAAACTATAAAAATCAGCCAGGTGTGGTGGCATGTGCCTGTAATCCCAGCTATTCAGGAGGCTGAGGCAGGAGAATCGCTTGAACCTATGAGGCAGAGGTTGCAGTGAGCCCAGATCGCACCACTGCACTCCAGCCTGGGTGACAGAGAGGCACTCCATCTCAAAAAAAAAAAAAAAAATTATCCAAGTCCCATGACTCGCCTGTAGTCTTAGCTACTTGGGAGGGTGAGGCAGGAGGATTGCTTGGGCCTGTGGGGCAGAGGCTGCAGTGATCACACCACTGTGCTCCAGCCCGGGCAACAGAGTGAGATCCTATCTCAAAAACAAACCAAAAAGAATCTCTGGGGGTGGAACTCAGGCATCAATATTTAAGACATGACCAGGTGATTCCAAAGGGCAGCCAAGGTTGGGAATCACACCTTTACAGGCACTTTAAGGACCACCCAAGGAGAGTGGAAAGGCCAAAAAATGACTTCAATCCAAGCAATTTTCTTTAGGAGAAAAGTATCTAGATCTAAGATTCATGTTATCTGCATATTTTCTCATCTCTTCCCACCTGATATCTTGACCTACACAGTTTACCTTGTGAGCTACTTGAAGGCAGGAGTGAAATCTGGCTTATCTCTGTTTTTCACATCCTCATCAGATAAAACCTCTTCTACCAATCTTTGAACTCGATTGAATTGAAAGGAATTAGGCAGAGGGAGAGATGAATAAAAAATGACTTAGCTTTCTTTTGCTTTTCCTTAGGAATGTTTGTTTCTTAATCTCAGATCTCTTAACCTCACCCAACTCCTCCCTCAAGAGGAAATAAAATGTTACAGTGTGATCCTCTTCCTACTGACTCACCTTCCTCTGCAGGTGATACCCTTGGCTCTGGCACCTCTATTGACAGAGACTCCATCCTCTAGGAGAGGCTCTGCCTTCCTATAACATCTGTATGGGTGCTCTCATTCCCCCATGATTAGATTCTGGGTCATCATTCCCCTCAATAATGGAAGACTCAGCACCTGATCACTCTACTTCCACCTCATTTCATTTTCTTATTTTTATTATTTATTTATTTATTTATTTTTGAGACAGAATTTTTGTTCTTGTCGCCCAGGCTGGAGTGCAGTGGCGCAATCTCGGCTCACTGCAAGCTCCGCCTCCTGGGTTCAATAGATTCTCCTGCTTCAGCCTTAGTAGCTAGGATTACAGGCGCCCACCACCACGCCCAGCTCTTTTTTGTATTTTTAGTAGAGACGGGGTTTCAACACGTTGGCCAGGCGGGTCATGAACTCCTGATCTTAGGTGATCTGCCTACCTTGGCCTCCCAAAGTGCTGGGAGTACACTCGTGAGTCATCGAGCCCAGCCTCTTTTTCTTTTTTTCTTTTTTTTTCTGAGGCAGGGTCTCGCTCTGTCACCCAGGCTAGAGTGCAGCGGCAGGATCACAGCTCACTGAGCTTCGATCTCCCGGGCTCAAGTGATCCTCCCGGCTAATTTTTTTGATTTTTATTTTGTATTTTTTTGAGACGGAGTTTTGCTCTGTCACCCAGACTGGAGTGCAGTAGCACAATCTCAGCTCACTGCAACCTCTGTCTCCTGGATTCAAGCAATTCTCTGCCTCAGCCTCCAAGCAGCTGGGATTACAGGTGCCTGCCACCATGCCCAGATAAATTTTTTTTTTTTTTTTTTTTTGAGACAGAGCCTTGCTCTGTCGCCTAGGCTGGAGTGCAGGGGTGCGATCTTGGCTGACTGCAAGCTCTGCCTCCTGGGTTCATGCCATTCTCCCGCCTCCGGCCTCAGTCCTAACCCAAGTAGCTAGGACTACAAGCGCCCGCCACCATGCCCAGCTAATTTTGTTTTTGTATTTTTAGTAGAGACGGGGTTTCACCATGTTAGCCAAGACAGTCTCAATATCCTGACCTGGTGATCTGCCTGCCTCAGCCTCCCAAAGTGCTGGGATTACAGGCGTGAGCCACCGCCCCTGGCCTGTTTTTTTGTTTGTTTGTTTTTGTTTTTGTTTTTTTGAGATGGAATTTTGCTCATGTTCCAAGCTGGAGTGCAATGGTGCCATCTCAGCTCACTGCAACCTAGGTTCAACCTTGAACCTCTCAGGTTCAAGCAATTCTCCTGCCTCAGCCTCCTCAGTAGCTGGGATTACAGGCATGTGCCACCATGCCCAGCTAATTTTTTGTATTTTTAGTAGAAATGGGGTTTCACCACGTTGGCCAGCCTGGTCTCGAACTCCTGACCTCGTGATCCACCCACCTCGGCCTCCTAAAGTGCTGGAATTACAGGCATGAGCCACTGGGCCTGGCCTCTGGCCTTTAGTTTTTTTTTTTTTTTTTTTTGAGACGGAGTCTCGCTCTGCCGCCCAGGCTGGAGTGCA
>NW_016819733.1:100293-122153 GCF_001698545.2 Rhinopithecus bieti | reverse complement strand
CTCGCTCTGCCCCCCAGGCTGGGGGGGAGTGGGCGGATCTCAGCTCCCTGCCAGCTCCCACCCCCCGGGTCATGCCATTCTCCTGCCTCAGCCTCCCGAGTAGCTGGGACTACAGGCGCCTGCCACATCGCCCAGCTAGTTTTTTGTATTTTAGTAGAGACGGGGTTTCACCATGTTAGCCAGGATGGTCTCGATCTCCTGACCTCGTGATCCGCCCGTCTCGGCCTCCCAAAGTGCTGGGATTACAGGCTTGAGCCACCGCGCCCGGCCGCCTTTGATTTTTAATAGAGATGAGGTCCCACTATGTTGCCCAGGCCGGTCTCAAACTCCTGAATTCACACAATCGACCTGCTTCAGCCTCGTAAAGTGCTGGAATTATAGGCGTGAGCTACAGTGCCTGGCCCCGTTTTATTATTTTTATGTTTTCAATGTTCATGCAGATTCTCTAGTACCCTGCCCTTCTCTTGCAGTGATTTATTTCTCCCTGCTTCCCTTTCTCCCTATGCCATACCTTCAACTTGGTTTCCATCAATACCTGCTGCCCTTCTAAAATCTCATCCTCAGTCTTTTCATGTTGCTCCCCCATGCCCCATCCCAGAAATTATTCAACCCCCTCAGGGCCTCCCATCCACTGACTCTATTACTTTTCATTGTTGTTTGATCTCAATTTTTCACTTTCCTCATTACCCAGTTTAGATTCCAAGGTTCAACACGGTAATCGCCTCTCAGCCCTCACCCTGTACTCTTGGCCCCCCTTCCTCTGACACATTTTATCCCTGGTCAAATCCCACTCTGCCTGCTCCACACCTGCATTCAGCAGCTGGGGAGAAACACACTATCATACTGACTGGTCTTGCTTCCTGTGGGCCCTCAGTGTGGCATGTCAGCTCGCCTTTCCCTACTCGGTTCACATTCCCCAAATCTGAGACCACAACTTCACAAGATGATGACCTTTCTTCCTATTTCAGTGAGAAAACAGAAACTTTCAGAAGGGAACTTCCTCACGGTCCCATCCCAAATTCACCAGTCTACGTGCAACTCTACTGCAGAGAGGCTGTGCTCCCACCTGCCACCTCATCTGTACCCCAGGATCCTGTTCCCTCTCACCTGCTCAGAGATGTTACTCCTGAAATTATCCCCATCTCTCTCTCTCGCTTAATCAGTTTACCCCTCTTTACTGCAACACTCCCATCATTATACAAACATGCTATAATATACTACATCTCTGAAAAGAAAGAAAAAAACTCTTTCGCTACTCCCCTATGTAGTAAAAGCACAACATTCAGAGAATAGTGCTTACCCTTTGGCAGAAGAGGAATCTGGAAAGGGAAATTCAGGGAGCCTCAACTATACTGGGGAAGATTTTACTTCTTGTTTTTTGCTTTTTTTTTTTTTTTTTGAGATGGAGTCTCACTCTGACGCCCAGGCTGGAGTGCAGTGGCATGGTCTCAGCTCACTGCAACCTCCAGGTTCAAGCGATTCTCCTGCCTCAGCCTCCCAAGTAGCTGGGATTATAGGCATGCACCACCACACCTGGCTAATGTTTTAGTAGAGACAGGATTTCGCCATGTTAGCCAGGCTGGTCTTCAACTCCTGACCTTAGGTGATCCACCCACCTGGGCCTCCCAAAGTGCTGGGATTACAGGTGTGAGCCACCTCGCCCTGCTGGGAAGATTTTACTTCTTAAGCTGCCTGATATTCACATAATTATTCTTTGTAATACATATATATTTATGCATATAAATTATAATTTTACATGTATAAAATAATACATTCATTTTTAAATTTAAACACTCTCCCCTGACCCAGCTCACTCCCTCAGTGTTCCGCTTCTCTCTCCACTTAACAGAACTTCTCACTGCCTCCACTTTCTCACATCTCATTCACTCTTGAATTTCCCTCAATCAGGCTCTCATCCCCACCACTCTACTTAAACCACATGTCAGAGTCACAAGTGACCTCCAAGTTTCTAAACCCAATGGTCGAGGGTCAGTTTGTGGCAGGCACAGTTCTCCCTGACAGTCACACAGACAGGCCTGCATAGCACCCCAGTTACACAGATAAATTTCCACAGCATTGCCTTAACATTGAGCAAATAGTTAAACCTAGGGAAATCGGTGCCCAAACATCAAAGCTAGAAATGAAACACATGGTCAGTAGGAGACTTGCTAGGGGCTTTTCCCTTGCTAGAGCAAGTCAAAATAATAGAGACAGTCTTACATTCCTAGTGCCAGGACCTGTCTCGGGTCTATGATATCTGAGATAAGTCAAGGTAACAGAGGCAGCTGTTTAAATAGATTCATTGGAGAATCTAAGGCGGCTCTCCGCACCAAGCTGTAAAGGAGATAAGATAGAAATAATCACTCCAGTACCACAGTAGACAGGCCTTGAAGGTGTTGGGGCCCTCACACGTTAATCAGACTTAGCAAGAACTTTTTTGCCTCTGACCTTCTAGTTGAAACACAATTAGTTACCATTAGACTTAGGTGAATGCCATACTGCATGTAGGCACATAACCTAAACCTATATAAGCACTAAGAAAATAGTAACACTGGCCGGGTGCAGTGGCTCACACCTGTAATTCCAGCACTTTGGGAGTCCGAGGCAGGTGGATCACAAGGTCAAGAGATCGAGACCATCCTGGCCAACATGGTGAAACCCTGTCTCTACTGAAAATACAAAAATTAGCTGGGTGTGGCGGTGGGCAGCTGTAGTCCCAGCTACTCGGGAGCCTGAGGCAGGAGAATCATTTAAACCTGGGAGGCGGAGGTTGTGGTGAGCCGAGATCGTGCCACTACACTCTAGCCTGGCGACAGAGCAAGACTCCATCTCAAAAAAAAAAAAAGAAGAAGAAGAAAAAAAGAAAATTCTAACACTTTGAGTTGGTCTGGTGGAATTATCTCCGACCTTCTCCCTGTATCCAGTGACAGCAATAAATTCCCTTCTCTCCTAGTTTGTCTGCTTCTCATTATTGGGCCACGAGAAAATGCAGCCGAACCTGGCTTGGTTCCAGGAACAAGTTCTCAACTAGAGTCTAAACTAGGGTTTCTCAGTTTTGGGCATTATTGACATTTTGGGTCAGATAGTTCTCTGTCATGGGGGTCTGACCTGTGCATTGTCTTGCCAAGTATCTCCTGTGGGACATCTTGACCAGTGGTTTTCAAGAGTGGGTGATCCTCCCATCCCACTCCCAGCAACATCTGGCAATGTCTAGAGTTGTTTCGGTCAACAAAACTGAGGAGGTGCTCCTAGTGTCTAGTGATTAGCGGTCAGACATGCTGTTAAACTCCTTGCAATTGGAGGACACAATAAAGAATTATTTCACAATCATAGAAAAGAATGAAATTGGCCAGTCGCGGTAGCTCACGCCTGTTATCCCACCACTTTGGGAGGCCGAGGTGGGCAGATCACCTGAGGTCAGGAGTTCGAGACCAGTCTGGCCAATGCGGTGAAACCCCATCTCTACTAAAAATACAAAAATTAGCCAGGCGTGGTGGCACATGCCTGTAATCCCAACTACTTGGGAGGCTGAGGCAGGAGAATCACTTGAACCCGGGAGGCGGAGGCTGCAGTGAGCCAAGATCATGACATTGCACTCCAGCCTGAGCCACAAGAGCAAAACTTCATCTCAAAAAAAAAAAAATGAAATCATGTCCCTTGCACCAATGTGGATGAAGCTGGAGGTCATTATCCTAAGTAAACTAACTCAAACATAGAAAACCAAATACTTGGCTGGATGTGATGGCTCATGACATCCCAGCATTTTGGGAGGCCGAGGCAGGCGGATCACTTGAGCTCAGCAGTTCAAGACAAGCCTGGTCTCTACCAAAGATACAAAAAATTAGCTGGGCATGGTGTTATGTGCCTGTGGTTCCAGCTACTTGGGAATCTGAAGTGGGAGGATCATTTGAACCAGGGAGGCAGAGGTTGCAGTGAGCTGGGGTCACACCACTGCACTCCAGCCCGGGTTACAGAGTGAGACCCTGTCATAGAAAAAAAAAGGCCTAGCACAGTGACTCATGCCTGTAATCCCAGCACTTTGGGAGGCAGAGGCGGGCAGATCACCTGAGGTCAGGAGTTCGAGACCAGCCTGGCCAACATGGCAAAACCCCGTCTCTACTAAAAACACGAAAATTAGCCTGACATGGTGGCATGCACCTGTAGTCGCAGCTACTCAGGAGGCTGAGGCAGGAGAATCACTTTAACGTGGGATGAGGAGGCGGTTGCGGAGAGCAGAGATAGCGCCACTGCACTCCAGCCTAGGCAATAGAGCAAGGCTCCGTCTCAAAAAAAAAAATAATAAATTACCTATTGGGTACAATGTTCACTATTTGGGTAATAGGTACACCACTAGAAGCCCAATCCCCACCAGTATGCAATGTAATCATGTAACAACCAACCAGGTATACTGCTTGGATTTAAAATTGTTGGGAAAAAAAAAAAAAAAAAGAAAAGAGAAGAAGAAAAAAATTATCCTGCCAGGTGCAGTGGTTCACATCTGTAATCCCAGCACTTTGGGAGGCTGAGGCAGGAGGATCACTTGAGTCCAGGAGTTTGAGACCAGCCTGGGCAGCATAAGGAGTCCTTGTCTCTACAAAAAATTGAAAAATTATCTGGGCATAATAGCAGTCACCTGTGGTCCCAGCTATTTGGGAGGATGAGGTAGGAGGATCACTTGAACCTGGAAAGTCGAGGCTGCAGTGAGCTGTGATAACCCCACTGCACTCCAGCCTAGGCAACAGAGGAAGACCCTGTCTCAAAAACAAAAAAGAAAAGAAAGAAAGCATTCCCTAGTTCCTTAATTGCTGCTCCTTCTCAGTCTTCACTGACAGCTCCTATTCCTTTTCCAGACCCTTAAATATTAGAGAGCCTCTGGACTCTATTCTTGGCCCTCTCCTCTACCCTAATCCAAGCTCCCATGATTCCATTGTCCCTTCATTTGTCCCTTAATTGAATTTTCTGCTTCTAGTTTTTATTGATGTGGTCTGCCCTCTATGCAGAAACCAGAGTGATCTTTAAAATTACCAGATGATATCATGTACCTGCTCAAAACCCTCTGACGGCTCCTGATCACATGTGGAACAAAATACAAAAGTCCTTCCCATGGCCTATGAAGCCTGCCTGGCCTTGTTTCTCCCCGCCTCTCTGTCTTCATCCCTTACCACTCCTTCCCTTGCTCACTCTGCTGCACCCACTCTGACCTCCTTTCTGAATTTGATATAAAAACCCAATTCCTGCCAGGCGCGGTGGCTCAAGCCTGTAATCCCAGCACTTTGGGAGGCCGAGACGGGCGGATCACGAGGTCAGGAGTTCGAGACCATCCTGGCTAACACGGTGAAACCCTGTCTCTACTAAAAAAAATACAAAAAAAGCTAGCCGGGCGAGGTGGCTGGCGCCTGTAGTCCCAGCTACCTGGGAGGCTGAGGCAGGAGAATGGCGTAAACCCGGGAGGCGGAGCTTGCAGTGAGCTGAGATCCGGCCACTGCACTCCAGCCCCTGCGACAGAGCGAGACTCCGTCTCAAAAAAAAAAAAAAAAAAACCCAATTCCTTTCTACCTCAGGGCCTTTGCACTCTCTTTTCTTTTCCTGGACACTGTCCCTCCCGTTATTTGTATGACTGCCTGTCCCTCCCGATATTTGTATGACTGCTCTTTTACATCATTTATATCTGTACAAACATCACCGCCACAAGGAGGCTTTTCCTCATCACTGGATTAAATATAGTACCACAGCCAGGCACAGTGGCTCTTGCCTATAATCCCAGCACTTTGGGAGGCAGAGGCAGGAAGATTGCTTGAGGCCTGGAGATTGAGACCAGCCCAGATAACACAGTGAAACCTCGTCTCTACAAAAAAAAAAAAAAAAATTAGCCAGACATGGTGGCATGAACCTACAGTCCCAGCTACTCACAAGGCTGGGGTGGGAGGATCACTTAAGCCCAGGAGATCAAGGCTGCAGTGAGCCATGATCACACTACTGCACTCCAGCCTGGGCAACAGAGCAAGACTCTATAAATAATAATAATAATAAATTAATACAGCACCATGCACCCCTGGGAGCACTTTCTATCCCATTCCCTTACCCCTTACCCTGCTTCATGGTGTTCATAGCACTTATTAATGCCTGAAATTGTATTATATTTTATTGATTTTTTTGTCTGTCATCTTCAATTCAATATAAGTTACCACAGATCCAAGACTTTTTCCACTGCCTTATTCCCAGCATGTAGCTCAGTGCTTGGTACAAAGGAGGCCCTCAGTAAAGATTCCTTGGCTGGGCGCAGTGGCTCACGCCTGTAATCCCAGCACTTTGGGAGGCCGAGGTGGGCGGATAACGAGGTCACAAATTCGAGACCAGCCTGACCAACATGGTGAAACCCTGTCTCTACTAAAAAAAAAAAAAATACAAAAGTTAGCCAGGCATGGTGGTGCGCACCTGTAGTCCCACATACTCAGGAGGCTGAAGCAGGAGAATCGCTTGAACCTGGGAGGCGGAGGTTGCAGTGAGCTGAGATCGCACTACTGCACTCCAGCCTGGGTGACAGAGCAAGATGCCATCTCAAAACAACAACAAGAACAAAAACCAACCAAACAAACAAATTCCTTGAATGACTGAATGGATAAGCAGTTCATAGAGTTGTGTGAGAGGAAAATAAGCTAATATATACAAGACATTTAGAACAATGCTGGGTATTATGATCATAATGCATGGCCAGCCTTTGGTAAAGTGAAGCTGTTATCATTAAACACTTCACTGCCGAAAAGGCTGCCTCCCTCCTGCTTGAAAACCCTGCCTATAAGGGAAGCACAGCAAAATGCTTTGGGACCAAAAAGGAGGGAGGAACGATTTTGACACAAATCCCAGCAAAACTAGAAGCCACAGAAACCACCAAAGCTAAACAGAAGGGGAAATTTATTTAGCTTTTGGAAAGCTAGAATTTTTGTCTCTCGTGCGGATAATAAATGGAAGAGAGTAAGTACAGCATATGGTTCCATGTGGTGAGTATGGAATGCAGGGGAATGTGAGAGTGTAAAAACTTCCAACCAGCTCAATGCCTGGTGACAGGGCAGCACAAAGGAGTATTGGAATAGCCTGGGAAAACTGAGACTCATAAACTGGAGAGGAATAATCCTGGGTGTTAAGTGGCTTTCCTTACTTCTCCTGCCTTGTGCTGCTTCCTCCACCTGCAATTAATCTCTTCCATTTATGTTTCTTTTTATTTTTCTGTTTTTTTGTTTGTTTGTTTGTTTGTTTGTTTGTTTGTTTTGAGGAGTCTCGCTCTGGTGCCAGGTTGGAGTGCATTGGCACCATCTCAGCTCACTGTAACCTCCGCCTCCTGGGTTCAAGCGATTCTCCTGCCTTGGCCTCCCGAGTAGCTGGGACTACAGTCGCCCGCCACCATGCCCAGATAATTTTTGTATTTTTTGTAGAGACGGGGTTTCACCATGTTGGCCAGGCGGGTCTCGAACTCCTGACCTAAAGTGATCCACCTGTCTTGGTGCTGTGGCTCACGCCTGTAATCCCAACACTTTGGGAAGCTGAGGTGGGCGGATCACTTCTGGTTGGGAGTTTGAGACCAGCCTAGTCGACACGGTGAAACCCCATTTTCGCTAAAAATACAAAAATTAGCCAGGCATGGTGGCAGGTGCCTGTCATCCCAGCTACTTGGGAGGCTGAGGCAGGAGAATTGCTTGAACCCGGGAAGCAGAGGTTGTAGTGGGCTGAGATCTTGCCATTACACTCCAGCCTGGGTGACAGAGTGGTACTCTGTCTCAAAACAAAACAAAAACAAAAACAAAAAAACAGGGAGGGAATTGTTTTGACACCAGTCTTTGGCTAATGATGAAACTGTCTCCCTTCCTTGCCGTCCTGGCATGGTCTTTATAGTCTGAGGCACAATGGTGAGAGCAAACTGAAGAGGGAGTCAAAGTGAGGTACTCAGAGTGGGATCCTTCTTTCCTGGAGAACTGTGGTAGCCCAGGCTGTGTAGGTAGCTGGACAAGCAAGACTGAATCACAATAGGTCTCTAGATCTTCTATTAGGAGGAGGACCTGCTACACCCAGTGGAGCAGGTTACACCAGTTATATATGCAAAATGTAGGATAAACTAAAACGGCACAGAGCCAGAGGAGAAACAATGGGATGAGACCATTCTAGAATCTCATCCCATTGGTTCATTGCTGGGTGTGGTGGCTCACACCTATAATCCCAGCACTTTGGGAGGCTGAGATGGGAGGATAGCCTGAGGCCAGGAGTTTGAGACCAGCCTGGTAAACATAGGGAGACCCCATCTCTCTAAAATAAAATAAAATAAAAAAAGTGTGGTTCATGAACCAACAGCATCTGCATTAACCAACTTATTGAAATGCAGAATCACAGGCCCCACGCCAGACTTCCTAAATCATAATCTGCAATTTAACAAGTTTCCTAGGTGATATGTATGCACACTTATGTTTGAAAAGCACTAAGATTTCTTGATGAAGGAGGGCTTGAAAGGCAATGATGGATGTGAAAGGAAAGGTAAAGAGAAGCCTCAGGTAGTCACCCAAGGAACAAGGTCGGTTGGAGAGAGTCCCGAGAGTTTATCTTTGAATACCCTGTACTGAATGAGCTCCAAACATAAAGATAGTTAACATAGGAGGGCCTGAAGTCTCCAGATAAAAGGCTGCTGCCACCATCACTTACCACCACCTCTGCCATTCTCCACTCTATCGTCATCTGCCCCAGTCTCCATTCCAGGACTTCTCTAAACTTTCTTTTTTGTTTGTTTGTTTTTTTTTGTTTGTTTGTTTTGAGACGGAGTCTCGCGCTGTTGCCCAGGCTGGAGTGCAGTGGCATGATCTCGGCTCACTGCAAGCTCCGCCTTCCGGGTTCACGCCATTCTCCTGCCTCAGCCTCCCGAGTAGCTGGGACCATAGGCGCCTGCCACCATGCCCCAATAATTTTTTTGTATTTTTAATAGAGACGGGGTTTCACCGTGTTAGCCAGGATGGTGTCGATCTCCTGACCTCGTGATCCGCCCGCCTCGGCCTGCCAAAGTGCTGGGATTACAGGCGTGAGCCACTGTGTCCGGCCTTTTTTATTTTTTTTTATTTTTATTTTTTTTTGAGACGGAGTCTCACTGTGTCGCCCAGGCTGGAGTTGCACTGGCGCGATCTCGGCTCACCGCAACCTCCGCTTCCTGGGTTCATGCGATTCTCCTGCCTCAGCCTCCGAGTAGCTGGGATTACAGGCGTGCCCTACGCCAGGCAATTTTTTTTTTTTTTGTAATTTTAGTAGCGACTGGATTTCACCATGTTGTCCAGGCTGGTCTCCAACTCCTGACCTCAAGTGATCCCCCCTCCCCACCTCCCCACCTCCCACCGCCTGGGATTACCGTCATGCGCCACAATGCCCGGCTCTTTTTTTTTTTTTTTTTTTTTTTTTTGAGAGGGAGTCTTGTTCTGTCGCCAGGCTGGATTGCAGTGGCACGATCTTGGCTCACTGCAACCTCCGACTCCCTGGTTCAAGCAATTCTCCCACCTCAGCATAGCTGGGATTACAGGCACACTCCACTGTCAGGCCTCTGAGCCCAAGCTAAGCCATCATATCCCCTGTGACTATACGTATACACCCAGATGGCCTGAAGTAACTGGAAAATCACAAAAGAAGTGAAAATGGCCTGTTTCTGCCTTAACTGATGACATTACCTTGTGAAATTCCTTCTCCTGGCTCATCCTGGCTCAAAAGCTCCCCACTGAGCACCTTGTGACCCCACCCCTGCCCGCCAGAGAACAACCCCCTTTTACGGTAATTTTCCTTTACCTACTCAAATCCTATAAAACGGCCCCACCCCTATTTCCCTTCGCTGACTCTTTTCGAACTCAGCCCGCCTGCACCCAGGTGATTAAAAAGCTTTATTGCTCACACGAAGCCTGTTTGGTGGTCTCTTCACATGGACGCGAGTGAAAGCCACCACGCCCAGGTAATTTTTTGTGTTTTTAGTTGAGACAAGATTTCACCATTTGCCCAGGATGGTCTCGATCTCCTGACCTAGTGATCCGCCCACCTCGGCCTCCCAGAGTCTCAGTCGCCCAGGCTGGAGTGCAATGGCGCGATCTCAGCTCACTGCAACCTCCGCCTCCCAGGTAAGCCATTCTCCTGCCTCAGTCATCCGGGTAGCTCGCATACAGGCGCCCGCCACTATGCCCGGCTAATTTTTGTATTTTTAGTAGAGACGGGGTTTCACCATTTTGACCAGGCTGTTCTTGAACTCCTGATCTCAAGTGATCCGCCCGCCTCGGCCTCCCAAACTGCTGGGATTACAGGCGCGAGCCACCACGCCCGGCCCACCTTTTTTTTTTTTTTTTTTTTTTTTTTTTTTTTTTTTTTTTTTTTTTTTAGACGGCGTCTGGAGTCTCCCTCTGTCGCCCAGGCTGGAGTGCAACGGTGTGATCTCGGCTCACTGCAAATTCTGCCTCCCGAGTTCAAGCGATGCTCCTGTCTCAGCCTCCCGAGTAGTTGGGATTACAGGCGCGCGCCACCATGACCTACTAATTTTTGTATTTTTAGTAGAGACAGGGGTCTCACCCTGTTGGCCCACTTTGATTCTGGCCTGGCCAGCCCGACCTCGCCAAATTCTGTTCGAGTCTGCCTAGTTCTGTTGCTCTGGCCTAGTTCAGTTGCTCAGTTGCTAAGGCCTGGAGCTTCATGGTTGCGGAGGAAATGATGTCACGTTCAATAGGCGGGCTAACCAGATTCCTCCCTTCTCCCGATTGGCTGCCAGGAATTTGACTAGATTCGGAGTCTCGCGAACTCCAGGGTTAGTTGTCAGTATCTTTCCCAGTTGTTCCTCCCCCCACCCCCGCCCCCTTCCCTCTCCGGCTGCCCTCTCCGCGTGGGGCAAGGCTCCGAGGGCAGTATTCAGTAACCATTTAGCTTTGGAAGGAGAGGTGATTCCCATGGCGCGGCTCCTCCTGCCACCATGCTAGGCACTTTGGCCGCGCAGGTACTTATTGACCCGACCGGGTGTCCGTAGTTGGCGGGGCTACCTTAACCGCAGGGAATTGTGGAATTTATAGTTCTAAGTTATATATGGGTGGAACGGGGAAGCTCGAGCAGATTTTTGGAGGAAAGCAATATTGGGGACTTTCAGGACTGGGGGCCTGGGTCTCAGAAGAATGGGAAAGGACGAGAAAGGAGTCTAAATAAGAACCCTGCTATTAGCATTGTTTGGTTTTCTTTTCAGGTGCTGACCTGAACCTGATTCATCCCTTTCTGACCAAAACCGTTCACTCACAGTGGAAGGGACCAAGCATTCAAATGGAGACGCCACCAGTCAGTACAACTGGAGAAAAGGACACCTCTCAGCCGCAACAACAGTGGGAAAAGAACCTTCGGGAGAACCTTGAGTCAGTTACTCAGATTAGGCAGCAGCCCCGAGACCCTCCTACCGAAACACTTGAGCTGGGAGTAAACCCAGATCCAGCCAGCCAAATTCTAGAGAATACCCAAGGAACTGAAAAACTGGTTGCTGAACTTGAAGGAGACTCTCATAAGTCTCATGGATCAACCAGTCAGATGCCAGAGGCCCTTCAAGCTTCTGATCTCTGGTACTGTCCCGACGGGAGCTTTGTCAAGAAGATCATAATCCGTGGCCATGGCTTGGACAAACCCAAACTAGGCTCCTGCTGCCGGGTACAGGCTTTGGGGTTTCCTTTCGGATCAGGGCCGCCAGAGGGCTGGACAGAGCTAACTATGGGCGTAGGGCCATGGAGGGAGGAAACTTGGGGGGAGCTCATAGAGAAATGCTTGGAGTCCATGTGTCAAGGTGAAGAAGCAGAGCTTCAGCTGCCTGGGCACTCTGGACCTCCTGTCAGGCTCACACTGGCGTCCTTCACTCAAGGCCGGGACTCCTGGGAGCTGGAGACTAGCGAGAAGGAAGCTCTGGCCAGGGAAGAACGTGCAAGGGGCACAGAACTATTTCGAGCTGGGAACGCTGAAGGAGCTGCCCGATGCTATGGACGGGCTCTTCGGCTGCTGCTGACTTTACCCCCACCTGGCCCTCCAGAACGAACTGTCCTTCATGCCAATCTGGCTGCCTGTCAGTTGTTGCTAGGGCAGCCTCAGTTGGCAGCCCAGAGCTGTGACCGGGTGTTGGAGCGAGAGCCTGGCCATTTAAAGGCCTTATACCGAAGGGGGGTTGCCCAGGCTGCCCTTGGGAACCTGGAAAAAGCAACTGCTGACCTCAAGAAGGTGCTGGCGATAGATCCCAAAAACCGGGCAGCCCAAGAGGAACTGGGGAAGGTGGTCATTCAGGGGAAGAAGCAGGATGCTGGGCTGGCTCAGGGTCTGCGCAAGATGTTTGGCTGATTAAAAGTTAAACCTTTAAAAGAGACAGGAACTTGTGAATTGTCGTCTGTGCTGTGAGATTTGGGGGTAGGGGGCCAGAGGGAAGGTTTCAGCCCATATCCCATTCTCAGCTTTTGGCTTCCTAGGGGAGGTAGCAGTGGTCCCACTGCGCCCCTTTTGAGGGACTTAGCTATCTCCGAAGACACACAGAAGCTGTCTAAACTAAACTTCATGGCTGGGGGAGATGGTGGACCTTAATACTGGGTACTACATCTCCCAGGCTCTTTATCACTGGAGCCTGTTTGGCGCATGCGCTTGGCGGTCTGGCACTATCTGGAAGTTACTTCCTGCTGCAGTGCTCCCATTGGGCCCGCCTACACAGCCATCCGAGTCTGTTGATTCACGTGCTCAGCACCCAGGTCTCTTACTGGTCGGCAGGGCTTCCGGGACGCCCCCTTTTTTTAAAGAGTCAACTGATTAGTTGGTAATGGGGAGAGGCGGGCCTTGGGAACCGTCTCATGGTTGGGGGGTGGGGGGGAAAGATGGCGGAGCTGATGCTCCTGAGCGAGATTGCCGACCCGACGCGTTTCTTCGCCGACAACCTGCTGAGCCCGGAGGACTGGGGTCTGCAGAGTGAGGCCCCGGGGAGGGGAGGGGGCTAAGGCAAACTGTGTCCCTGAGGCACGCGGGAAAGAAGCAGAGGCCTAAAGAGGAAGTCTGGGCAAATACGGAATCCGCCATCTGAAGGAGGGCGGAGCAGGGGGATCGTTGTGCATTAAGGGGATACAAAAGTCGGGGAAGAACTGCTCCCTGCTGGAACGTCGAGTTGTTCCGGGGTCGGAGAAGGAGGGGCTGAAGTCCTCTGGTTGTATCACTTTTCAAGTGGGCGGGCGGTGGGTCTGGCCGAGCCGAGCCAATGAGGGATGGGGCGGGGGCTTATGTGCGATCTGTAGGCTGGGCCCACCGAACGAACCCCCTGACGCTCAGCATTCCTTGCAGACAGCACCTTGTATTCTGGCCTAGATGAAGTGGCCGAGGAGCAGACGCAGCTCTTCCGTTGCCCCGAGCAGGATGTCCCGGTATTGTGTCCCCAGCCTTTCTCTAACCCTTGGTGGGTGGAAAGTGAGCCCAGAACCTGGACTCATTCACAGGCCAGAGCTCATCTGGAGTCACCCCTACTTTCTCACCCTTTCTCACGCTCCTGACCTCTTACATCCTCCGTTATTTAGTTTGACGGCAGCTCCCTGGACGTGGGGATGGATGTCAGCCCCCCTGAGCCCCCATGGGAACTCCTGCCGATCTTGCCAGGTAAGGTAGACTTTGTGGTTCCCTCAGCTTTCCAGAAACCCTCATCTTCCCACTGTTTCCCAGAAACTACGTAGCTTCCTATATTCTCACACCTCTACGTAAGTGCCTATCCTCTCTCCTTCAATCCCCAATTTTTGTTTCTTCTCCCTTGCTGTGGTGCAGGAATCCCCACCGACATGTCCTTGGGTACTTTTTGGACTCTTCTCAAGCTCTGCTTCCTGATAATTTCTAACTCCCTTTCCTCCAGATCTTCAGGTGAAGTCTGAGCCGTCTTCCCCCTGCTCTTCCTCCTCCCGCAGCTCCGAGTCATCACATCTCTCCACAGAGCCCTCCAGCGAGGTGAGAGAGCCATATCCTGCCTACTCTCTGTGGCAGAGACTCTGCTTCATTCTCTTCACCCGTGGGTGACAAAGAAATGATTTAAATGATTTGTGTGCTGTGAGTCATGAGGTGTGTGAGGTGTGGGGGGCCTTCTCCACTACTTTTGCCATTTCTTTAATATCCTCATTTTCTTCATCCCCTTTGGTTATCTAGCAGTGAAGATGTTTTTTGTTTTTTGTGTTTTTTTGAGATAGGACCTCCCTCTGTCACCCAAACTACAGTGTAGTGACATGGTCACGGCTTACTGTAGCCTTGACCTCCTGAGCTCAGATGATCCTCCTGCCTCAGCCTCCTGAGTAGCTGGGACCACAGACACATGCCACCATGCCTGGCTAATTTTTTTTATTATTGTTTGTAAAAATGGGGTCTTCCTATGTTGCCCAGAGTGGTCTTAAACTCCTGGGCTCAAGTGATCCTCCCACCTTGCCATTCCAAAGTGCTTGGATTACAGGTATAAGCCACCACGCCTGATCTGGGGTCTTTTTAATATAAAGAGTTATGTGGGGCTGGGAAGAAGAGAGTTATTAACTGCTGAGAATTCTGGAACTGTTCTTGCCCAAGTTGTCCACTCTAAGGCCATATTTGAAATCATGAGACTTCATCAATTCTCCTAGAAATAAAGTAGAAAGAATGAACAGGATAGAAAGATGCTCAGTACCATTCAGACCAGAATGTCAAATAATTGATGGCTTGTAAGCCCTAAACTTCTAAAGCTTTTTGTTCTTGCTCTTACTATCAACATCTCCCGTGTCTTTTGCCCTTCTTTCTGCCTCCTGCCCCACACCAACTCTCACCCAGGCTCTTGGGGTAGGGGAGGTGCTCCATGTGAAGACAGAGTCCTTGGCACCCCCACTGTGTCTCCTGGGAGATGACCCAACATCCTCATTTGAAACCGTCCAGATCAACGTAGTCCCCACCTCTGATGATTGCTCAGGTAATAACAGCCTGCCCCCAATCCTCGGCTTTACTACAGGGAATGTGTTGTGTGTGTGTGTGTGTGTGTGTGTGTGTGTGTGTATGTGTAGATGGAGGGGAAGTGCAGGCAGCAGGACGGGAGAAAAAGGTCAGGAGGGGAAATGGCAGAAAACCAGAAGGGAAGGCAGGAAGGAAAGGGAACATTTCAGGGAACCGCAGCAAGGGCAGTTCTGAGGAGATGGAGATTATTTTTCTCTTTTTCTTGTTCTAGTATTTTGTCATGCCATTCAACTTGCTTTTTAAAACGTGAACCGTTTAGGGCATATCTATCTGTGTGATTCCCCTCCACCCAACATTTTATTATAAACATTTTTGTTGTTGCTGAGACAGGGTCTCACACTGTCGCCCGGGCTGAAGTGCAGTGGCGTGATCTAGGCTCACTGCAACCTCCACCTCCCAGGTTCAAGTGATTCTCCTGTTTCAGCCTCCCAAGTAGCTAGGATTATAGGCGCCCGCCACCACGCCCAGCTAATTTTTTGTATTTTTAGTAGAGATGGGGTTTCACCATGTTGGCCAGGCTGGTCTTGAACTCCTGACTTCACGATTCGCCCACCTTGGCCTCCCAAAGTGCTGGCATTACAGGCGTGAGCCATCGCGCCCAGTCCATAAACATTTTTAAAACATACGGAAAGGCTAGAACACCATATACTAAACTAGATTCTACAATTAACATTATTTGTTCTGTTTTTAAAGTGTTCCCAAGTTTATTTACTCGTAGCTGTTTCTTTAGTCAATGTTTATTGATGTGATCATATCTGAAGTATAATCATTTTAAAAAAGAAATATTTATTAAGTACCTATTCCATACCAGATACTGAGCAGAGTCCTGGGCATGCATAGATGAACAAGACCTGACCACCATGCTGACTTTCAAACCCTGTGATTTAGTAATGGGAGAAAGACAAGTACCAGTCAATACAGGTGTGGTCATTCTAGGATAGAAATCAGTAGAGGTGGGGCCGGCGCAGTAGCTCATGCCTGTAATCCCAGCACTTTGGGAGGCTGACGCGGGCGGATCATGAGGTCAGGAGATCGAGACCATCCTGGCTAACACGGTGAAACCCGATCTCTACTAAAAATACAAAAAATTAGCCGGGTGTGGTGGTGGACACCTGTAGTCCCAGCTACTCGGGAGGCTGAGGCAGGAGAATGGCGTGAACATGGGAGGCGGAGCTTGCAGTGAGCTGAGATCGCGCCACTGCACTCCAGCCTGGGCAAAAGAGCAAGACTCCGTCTCAAAAAAAAAAAAAAAGAAATAAATCATTAGAGGGTACCGTGAAAGCTCATAAGGGGACATTTCATCCACATTGGGGCTAAATCTGGGACATGCTCCTGGAAGAAGGGTTTCTTGAGAGTTTTGAAGGACACGTGGAACTTAGCCAGGAGGACAGTGTGGAGGTTGACTTGTGTGTGAGGAGCCTACATTTCTTCAGAGTGGGCGTAAGAAGGATTTGGGGAGTAACGTGGAATGCAGAGGCTACAGGGCCAGGTGGGGCCCCTGCTAAGGGGCTCTTAGCTTTTATCCTGTGGATATGTGGGGGCCTTTGAAGAATTAAGCAGGGAAGTAATATGATTAGGAAGATGATTCTAGTGGCAAAGTAGAGAATGGGTTGCAGAGAGGCAGGGCCGGAGGCAAGAGAACCAAGGAAGAGGCTTATGCAGTTAATCAAGTAAGATATTCGGATGTCGTGAAGAAAGCAGACTTGAGAAAGAATGAAGTGGAATAGATGAGTTGTGGTGACCCCCTGGACACTGGAGAGAGGAGTCAAAGAGGTTTGTGGCTAGGATGGCTGTGGATGGGTGATGTTACTGTTCATTGGATGGAGACTGCAAAAGCAGGGGCTTTCTGGTCAGGGAAGATGACGAATTCAGCGTTGGACATGTTGATTTTTTTTTTTTTTTTTTTTTTGATATGGAGCTTCACTCTTGTTGCCCAGGCTGGAGTGCAGTAGTGTGATCTCGGCTCACCGTAATCTCTGCCTCCCAGGTTCAAGTGATTCTCCTGCCTCAGCCTCCCGAGTAGCTGGGATTACAGGCATGCTCTACTATGCCCAACTAATTTTGTATTTTTAGTAGAGACAGGGTTTCTCCATGTTAGACTGGTCTTGAATTCCCGACTTCAAGTGATCCGCCCACCTTGGCCTCCCAAAGTGCTGGGATTACAGGCATAAGCCACGATGCCCAGTAGACATGTTGATTGTTGATTTCAAAGTACCTTCTGGATCTCCTGGCACCATCTCTCACCGGCTGAACTCCAACCAGGGAGCCCACTTATGCAGTCCATTCAGGTTCTTCCTGGATCTCAGAGCACAGCAGGCAGAGATGGAGAGTGGATTTGGAAGGACAAACATTATATCCAGCAGATTAATAAATGTCATGAAGAAGACACACAAAATAAGGATTGAAATACCGTTAGCAGGCCGGGCGCGGTGGCTTATGTCTATAATCCCAGCACTTTGGGAGGCTGAAGTGGGTGGATCACGAGATCAGGATGTTGAGATCATCCTGGCTAACACAGTGAAGCCTCGTCTCTACTAAAAATACGAAAAATTAGCCGGGCGTGGTGGCGGGCACCTGTAGTCTCAGCTACTTGGGAGGGTGAGGCAGGAGAATGGCGTAAACCCAGGAGACAGAGCTTGCAGTGAGCTGAGATCGCCCACTGCCGTTAGAAGCAAAAGGATTGTTGGTGGCTTTGCATCACATAGTGTTATTAGAGTCAGATTCTCCTCCATACTTAGGTATTTTTTGAGGTCCTGTACTTTACCCTCAATGGACATGAGATATAGTTTTTACTTTTGGGGAGTTTTGTGAGGGTTATAATACATCATGGTTAAATAGTCCCCGCCCCCCCTTTTTTTTTTTGAGACAGAATCTTGCCCTGTCACCCAGGCTGGAGTGTAGTGGCATGATCTCCACTCACTGCAACCTCCGTTTCCTGGGTTTAAGTGATTTTCCTGCCTCAGCTCCCCTAGTAGCTAGGACTACAGGCACGCGCCACCAGGCCTGGCTATTTTTTTTGTATTTTTGGTAGAGACAGTTTTGCCATGTTGTTCAGGCGGTGTCGAATTCCTGGCTTCAAGCGATCCACCTGCGTTGGCTGTCAGCCTCCCAAAGTGCTGGGATTACAGGCGTGAGCCACCTTGCCCAACCATGGTTAAATAGTTCTGATAGTGGTTACCTCTGTGCAGGGAATCTGAGTGGCTGGAGGACAGGGAAGGGAAGATTTTTTTTTTTTTCACTTAATTTTCCTTTATTCCTTTGGATTTGTATCATGACCGTATTATCTATTCAAAAATGTAAATTGAAGTTTTAAAAAGCAATCTTAATGGTTATATAATTAAGTACCAAAGTAAACAGTATGGACCAGAGGTAGTGGTGGACTGTTGACCTGTGGGCTGCATCTGGCCCTCAGAAGGATTTTATTTCACCGACATGGGGCCTAGCATTTTCTTTCATGGAGTGATCAACAAATCGTAAAGGTGGATTTAATGGAGGCCATGAAGGCTCAGAGATGACTGAGGCTTTGCTGTTTGGTGCCTAGGAGGAAAACTTGTTTGACAGGGCAATCAGGAAGCCTCATTTATGGCCAGTTAGATTTGGGTGACTGTTGAGGCATGAGAATGGAAGGGACCAGCAGGCAGCTTGGAAGTCAGAATCTGGTGCAGGTGAGTAGCCAGTGGGAGATGCAGACTTGGCGATTGTCAGCATGGAGATGCATTGGGCCAGGATAAGGTGGAAGTCCAGCAAGATCAGAATTTGGGCCATGTAAATGCTGGAGACCCCCTGCACCTTCCCCTGCTCAGGCCTCTTCTATGTGAATAGACAAGTTCTGTGAACAAGAAAGAGGGAAAAGCAGAAGGGCAAGGACAGTCTTGAGGGACACGGAGCCGGGATGAGAAAAATTAGAGGAGCCCCTGAAGGAGAAAGGGAAGCACTAGGCGAAGTGGTGTGGAGAGCCAGCAGGTGAGCAGCTCTGTGACTTCCCCTCCTGGATTGCCTGCAGTCTAGGGCCAGAAGAGTTTTATTTTCAGGTTCAAAGAGAAAGGACCCATTTCCCCATCTTAACCCTCTTTTTTATTTTTTTGAGACGGAGTTTTGCTCTTGTTGCCCAGGCTGGAGTGCAATGGCGTGATCTCAGCCCACCGCAACCTCTGCCTCCCAGGTTCAAGCGATTCTCCTGCCTCAGCCTCCTGAGTATCTGGGATGAGAGGGATGTGCCACCATACCCGACTAATTTTGTATTTTTAGTAGAGACGGGGTTTCTCCATGTTGGTCAGGCTGGTCTCGAACTCCCGACCTCAGGTGATCTGCCCGCCTTGGCCTCCCAAAGTGCTGGGATTACAGGCGTGAGCCACCGCGCCCAGCCTCTCATCTTAACTCTCTTAACCCTTCAGTGTTTACATGATATCCAGCTTTTGCCTCATCCTGCCTCCCACAGATGTCCAGACCAAGATAGAACCTGTCTCTCCATGTTCTTCCATCAACTCTGAGGCCTCCCTGCTCTCAGCCGACTCCTCCAGCCAGGTGAGCACCAACTTCCTTCCTCCCTCCAGGTGCTCCAGTGAGTTCCTCCTGACCTAGAGGTATGAGAGCTTTCTCTTCTTCAGCTCCTTCTCCTTGACACTCCTCCTGACTAACGTATCTCTGGAATGCCCCACATAGGCTTTTATAGGAGAGGAGGTCCTGGAAGTGAAGACAGAGTCCCTATCCCCTTCAGGGTGCCTCCTGTGGGATGTCCCAGCCCCCTCACTTGGAGCCGTCCAGATCAGCATGGGCCCATCCCCTGATGGCGCCTCAGGTAATGGGGTCTCCTGACACTTGGAATCCCTAGTGAGAGGCCTGTGGTCCTGACATTTCTTGTTTTTTTCTCTCACCTTCCTTCAGGGAAAGCCCTGCCCACCCGGAAGCCGCCACTGCAGCCCAAACCTGTGGTGCTAACCACTGTCCCAATGCCACCCAGAGCTGTGCCTCCCAGCACCACCGTCCTTCTGCAGCCCCTCGTCCAGCCACCCCCAGGTACTGAAAAAGAAGAAAAGGGCGGGGCGCGGTGCTCACGCCGGTAATCCCAGCACTTTGGGAGGCTGAGGCAGGCGGATCACCTGAGGTCAGAAGTTTAAGACCAGCCTGGCCAACGTGGTGAAACCTTACCTCTACTAAAAATACAAAAATTAGTGGCGAGTGGTGGCAGTCGCCTGTAACCTCAGCTACTCAGGAGGCTGAGGCAGGAGAATCACTTGAACCCAGGAGGTGGAGGTTGCAGTGAGCCAAGATCATGCCACTGCACTCCAGCCTGGGTGACAAAGCGGGACTTCGTCTCAAAAATAAAAAGATAAAATAAAATAAAATAATTAAAGAAGGAGAAAAGGAGGCGGGCTGCATTGACCTTGTTAGGGAGCTTGCAACCATTGAGGCTCCCAATCCTTGGGTGCTCTGGTGTGGGTGTGGACACAAGGACCCCACCTAGCACACAACCCTCTGACCTCCTCTGCTCACTTGCCCCAGTATCCCCAGTTGTCCTCATCCAGGGTGCTATTCGAGTCCAGCCTGAAGGGCCGGCTGCCTGTCTACCGCGGCCTGAGAGGAAGAGCATCGTTCCTGCTCCTATGCCTGGAAACTCCTGCCCGCCTGAAGTGGATGTAAGTGTTGGGGAGAGAGGAGTAGGGCGAGTGATGGGAAGGGAAGAGGGAAGTCTGTCATGGAGAGAACTGTGGGATGAGGAGGGAGTTGAGACCTAGGAGCAAAAAGTGAGGAAGCAGACCCGTTAGACCATTCTGGGGGTCAGAGTGGACTCCTGGTTCTATATGAATATCAACTCCAGGTAGTTTTAGGGTCCTTTAGGTTTGCTGTCACTGCAGATGGAGAAATGGGGTTGGTCTCCGTAAATTAAAGGCAAGGAAGTCATACTGTACTATACGACTACGGTCGTGGCCGTAGTTGGGGAGGGAGGCTGCCTCCTGGGGGAAAATCAGGTAGACTGTATAAGTAGTATAACAAGGTTAAACTTTGAACCCTACAAATGTGGGTTGACAGGAAGAAAGACTTACCAAGGAAAGAGTTTCCACCAGCATGGAGAAAGTTCTTCCTGCACTGTAACCTTTCCCACCTCTAAGAAGCAGTAGCAGGGCATGTTTGAGAGAAGGGCCCCTTCCCTAGAATGTTTGAGTAGAGAGGAAAAACCTCTCTGGCTGTGTAGGTGTGTCAGGAAGGCAGGGGAGTGGCCGTGTGAGCTCTGGGTAAATCATTCCCTGGGGTTTGGGAGCATAGTACCCCTCTGCCAACTTATCTGTCATTCTTTTTTGACCTTTCGGGTGCCTAGGCAAAGCTGCTGAAGCGGCAGCAGCGAATGATCAAGAACCGGGAGTCAGCCTGCCAGTCCCGGAGAAAGAAAAAAGAGTATCTGCAGGGGCTGGAGGCTCGGCTGCAGGCAGTACTGGCTGACAACCAGCAGCTCCGCCGGGAGAATGCTGCCCTCCGGCGGCGGCTGGAGGCCCTGCTGGCTGAAGTAAGACCAGTCTGTCCCTGGGAGACCAACAGGAATACAGCCTCCTTGGAATGGGTCCCCTTTTTGTTGTCTCTTTCTTTGTACCTTAGAACAGCGAGCTCAAGGTAGGGTCTGGAAACAGGAAGGTGGTCTGCATCATGGTCTTCCTTCTCTTCATTGCCTTCAACTTTGGACCCGTCAGGTGAGACCTTCCTTGCTTCACTAGAACCTTCCATGTGGAGCCCACCTTGCAGCCTCCTAGCTGCCTGCTTTGGCCCAGGCCATTTCCTTATGCTTATACACAAATGGTTCTGGTGTCCTTGGCACCGATGATGTGTCTGGTCAGCCCCTTCCTGCTCCATTATTTTCTTTTTTTTTTTTTTTT
>NW_016819733.1:68963-99882 GCF_001698545.2 Rhinopithecus bieti | reverse complement strand
TTTCTTTTTTTTTTTTGGAGATGGAGCCTCGCTCTGTTGCCCAGGCTGGAGTGCAGTGGTGCAATCTCAGCTCACTGCAACCTCCGCTTCCTGGGTTCTAGCGATTCTCCTGCCTCAGCCTCCCGAGTAGCTGGGACTACAGATGCACGCCACCATGCCCGGCTAATTTTTTGTATCTTTTTAGTAGAGACAGGGTTTCACCGTTGTTACCTAGGCTGGTCTCAAACTTCTGAGCTCAAGCAATCCACCCGCCTCGGCCTCCCAAAGTGCTAGGATTATAGGCGTGAGCCACCTTGCCCAGCCTCCTGCTCCATTATTTTTCCAGTGGAGAGTGGATGATGGTGATAATGTTAGTAGAAATAGTGACTATTAAATGCTTACTGAGTTCTAGGCTCTAGGTGATGCACTTTCTTTTTCATATGTAGGGACCATCCTTATTCCCATCTTCCAGAGGCAGACTGAGGCCTGTATAACAGATTGCAACTCAAGCAGTCCATCTGCAGAGCCCTTATTCTTAACTAGACACTTGATATAGCTGAAATTCTTCATTGTGCTCCATCCCTCTTTATCCACAGCATCAGTGAGCCTCCTTCAGCTCCCGTCTCTCCTCGGATGAACAAGGGGGAGCCTCGACCCCGGAGACACTTGCTGGGGTTCTCAGAGCAAGAGCCAGTTCATGGAGTTGAACCTCTCCAGGGGTCCTCCCAGGGCCCTGAAGAGCCCCAGCCCAGCCCCACAGACCAGCCCAGTTTCAGGTAAGGAGAGAGAGAGAGAACCCCCCTCTCCTTTGAGGGTATGAGTTGGTCTTCTCCCCGCTTTCAGTGAGGGGAACCCAAAACTTGCTCTTGCCATCATCGCTTTCTTTGCTGTGGGAGTGCTGGGCAGTCGCCACGTGTGGTCTCCTTCCTACCTCACTCCAGGAACCTGACAGCCTTCCCCGGGGGCACCAAGGAGCTACTACTGAGAGACCTAGACCAGCTCTTCCTCTCCTCTGATTGCCGGCACTTCAACCGCACCGAGTCCCTGAGGTGTGGGATTCATCGCTGGGGCATCCTCCCCCAGCCTCCCAAGGCCCTGTGCAGTCAGCCTGACTGGCCTGTGTACTAAAGCGCCAGCGCTCCCTGCCCTCTTCTCACTCCTGTGGGTGGGCAAGGAGGGTGGGAATCTTGGCCTGGCATGGAGGTCCTGAGCCTCCTCCATTTGCCCAGGCTTGCTGATGAGCTGAGTGGCTGGGTCCAGCGCCACCAGAGAGGCCGGCGGAAGATCCCTCAGAGGGCCCAGGAGAGACAGGTAGGGTGGGTGGCTGGTTCAAGGAAGGCCACTTGAAGACAAGGGCTGAAGGCCTCGTCTGGGGATTCCTAGCGGGCATCTCGCTGTGGAAGTTTGAGGGATCGTTTGAAGGAAGTGGAGGGTTGAGTGGGAGGTGGCATTAGCTTCCAGGGGCTGTTTGTCTCTTTCCCTTTTCCCTTTACCCTCTCCAAATCCTTAGATACTTCTCCTTCCAGAAGTCTCAGCCACGGAAGAAGTCACCTCCAGTTAAGGCAGTTCCCATCCAACCCCCTGGACCCCCAGAAAGGTGAGTGTGGGGCGGGGTGCTTACTTATTAAGTGAAATTCCACTCTCAAGAACTGTACCCCCAGTAGCTCTCCTGTGCCTGTCATTACTGTCACCAGTGGGATTATACCTCCCTCCTCCACTCAGGGTCTCCTGTCTTTTTCTCTCATCCTACCCCCTTCCCTGGTAGAAACTGAGCGTTGGGCTTAGTTCCCCTCAATTCCTATTTCTCCACCTTCCTAGGGATGCTGTGGGCCAGCTGCAGCTATATCGCCACCCAGACCGTTCGCAGCCAGCGTTCTTGGATGCAATTGACCGACGGGAAGACACGTTTTATGTTGTCTCTTTCCGAAGGGTGAGTTTCTCTTGCCCGCACATCTCTGTCACCCTAGGTTCCCAGCAGTCTGTCTTCAGTGGGGGGATGTAGAGTAGAGCTGGGGAGCCTGTTGGCATCTTTGCCTCCACCCTTCCGGCCTGGCCCCTCTGTTCTCCAGGACCACCTGCTGCTCCCAGCCATCAGCCACAACAAGACCTCCCGGCCCAAGATGTCCCTGGTGATGCCGGCCATGGCCCCCAATGGTAACTCTTTCCCTGCTGGGTATGGGGGCAGTTCCAACAGGGAGATCCAGCCTGGGAGCTGAGGGGGAAGGGGGAGAGGAGCAGGGCATCCAGAGAGCTGCTGGATGCACAGGTGAGAAGCAGCAGGAAGTGGGTGGAGGGAAGAGCACCATGCAGGAGACTTTGGGAGGGAGATGAGGGTGAGGGTCCTTCCCTGGTGAAGGTGCTTGGGTAGATGACTGGGCAGAGGCAGGTGGGCCGGGAACCTGCTAGCCTCTCACTTCCTTTTTTCTCTTGATGTCCTCTCCTGTGTAACCCCACACTCATCAATGCCCTTTTCTTTTCCTACCCCTCTCCTTGTCCCTGCACCAAACTCTGTCCTTGCCATCCTGTTTATAACTCCCACTATGGATCTGCCTCCTCACTATTGCCCTTTCCTTTCCTCTCTGCTCACCTCTACTTTTCTGACTTCCTCCCCTCCTCCCTCCAATCCCTGTTTGCCTCCCCGTCTCCTCTTCCTTAACTCTCCCCTTCTCACAGAGACCCTGTCAGGCCGTGGGGCCCCGGGGGACTATGAGGAGATGATGCAGATCGAGTGTGAGGTCATGGACACCAGGGTGATTCACATCAAGACCTCCACGGTGCCCCCCTCGCTCCGAAAGCAGCCCTCCCCAACCCCAGGCAATGCCACAGGCGGCCCCTTGCCAGCCTCTGCAGCCAGCCAGGCCCATCAGGCCTCCCACCCGCCCCTCTACCTCAATCATCCCTGACCTCTGCCATTCACACTGACTTAGAACGGGAGGAGGGGGTACCGGGTGGCAGGTGGGACTGTTTCAAATTTCCCTGATCCCCAGGCTTGGGGCAATTGGTAAAGGAAAGACCAGTTGTGGGGGTTAAGCACTTATTTGAGGTGGGGGTGTTCACCTCTCTTCTTATCCCTTTTCAGAATATAGGGCTCCTCTCATTCTTATGAACCCCCAGTCCCGGCTTCTTTCTTTGAGGGGATTGCGTGAGGTTCAGTTGTGGGGTGGGTGGTGGGCTGCTGCATATTCTTTATTTTGTTTCTCTGTTATGGCAGTGGAGGTGGGAATTTAGTCCCCAGGTGGGACAAGGGAAGTTTTTGCATTTTGGAGCTAGTTACTGGGAGTAAGGGAGGGTGGCAGGGGGAGTACAGGTTTATGTGTGTGCATTTCTTTTTTATTATTATTAAATAAACAACTTGGAGGGAGTTGAAGGAGTGGTGGCTGCCTTCCTGGCTCGTGATGGGGAGTCTGGGGGAAAGTGGCTTCTCCAGAGCCAGCATCAAAGAATCAAGCACTGAAGACATAGCTGGCTCTGAGGTGGGGTGGGTGCAGCATCACAGACTGCATGTCATCCCCTTGTCCCCACCGCTGCAACTCTGGGGTGTATCTGTGTCTAGCAATGATGTCCCATGGTGGGACAGACTAGAGGATACGCATCCCTGGAATGAGAGTCAACAGGAAAGATGGGGCTCCACACCCTTCAGGGTGAGCAGCCTCTGGGTCTCCTGCTCCCAAGCAGGTTCTCCCCCTCCTCTTGCTGTCCAGGATGAGCAGCTCAAACAAACAACAGGAGCTGGGGCCAGATGCTCAGAGCCCAGAAAGCGGGGGCCTTGGTGAAGAAGCGGTGATATTTGGAAGGGAAGGGGGATGTGGCAGGATATCCTCTAAGCCCTAAACTGGAGGGGACTGAGACTTGAGAGTCCAGATGAAAGACTGAAAAGAGTGGGGAAGGCAGAAAAAGCTGTGCATTCTTATTTTTTAATTTTTTTGTTTGTTTGTTTGTTTTTTGAGATGGAGTCTCGCTCTCTCACCCAGGCTGGAGTGCAGTGGCGTGATCTCGGCTCACTGCAACCTCCGCCTCCCGGGTTCAAGCAATTCTTCTGCCCCAGCCTCTCAAGTAGCTGGGATTAGAGGCGCCCACCACCACGCCCAGCTAATTTTTGTATTTTTAGTAGAGATGGGGTTTCACCATATTGGCCAGGCTGACCTCGTGATCTGCCCGCTTCAGCATCGCAAAGTGCCCGGCTAGGCTGTGCATTCTAACTAGGAAGAAGGGGAGCAGGACAAAGTGAGGGGTTGAGTCTGAGGCCAACCTGGGAGAATCCCCCTCCAGCTGTTCCTGTCCAGCAGTGCCTCAGGCCTGACCCTGCAGGAGTGTCCTGGGTCAGCTCGAGGGTGTGAGCTGGGCCTGGGCTCAATGCCCAGATGACTGGACAGGGGCTGGGCCCAGGCCTGAAGGAGGGAGGAAGAACCTCATGTGTCCAGCCAGGCAACCCCCACACCCCTCCCGCTGCCGTCACCCATTACTGTGTTTGGGGTGAAAACAGACCAAGTAACTATGGCAACCTGGAACCAGGGCTCCCAGGAACTAGACCTTTCCTCCCTCCAGAGGGCAACCCAGCTTCTCAGCTGTGCTTTCTATCCCAGAGTCCTTGAGCTTTATTCACCCTGTCTCTGGAGGGGGTGCGGTGAGAACAACGGTTTTGGAAGCACATCACCTAAGCTGGATTCCCTGCCCTGCCTTTCATTAGTAGATGTCCTTAAACATTCTGAGCCTTAGTTTCCTTTTCTGTAAGATGGGATGTTCCTACCTCCTCATCAGGGTTGATGACAGGATGAAAGATGACATCCTCAGTGCCTGGTCCGTAATAGAGACACCTTTTCCTCATCCCTTGCCCCTTTCTGTCTCCATCTCTGTTGTGCTTCTCTCTTCTACTTCTATCCAATCTGTGTTCCACTGTTTCATTGTCCAGTGGCTCTTCCTCCTTCTTGCCCCCAGTTCGGGAAAGTACTTGAAGTGCTGGCATCTCAGTGGGGGGCCCTGGGGTAGGACATCCTGCTCCTCTGCTAAGTGGCAAGGGACAGCTGGCACTTTGGTGTGGATGAGACATCAGACCTCTCTTGGCTGAGGGAGTGCGGTGGTGGGAGGGATTGAGAAGGATGGTGGGTGGGTACCTGACGTGGGGTGAAAGCTGGGCAGTCTCTGGGCTGCTGCCCTCTAGGCCCATGTGGATCTCCATTCCTCTGGCCACACCCCCAAGGCCACTCAGCATGCCAGTCTGCTGTCACTCCTGTACCTCATTGGCCCCTCCTGCCCTATGCCTTTGTCTTTCTGTTCTGCTTTCCTTATGCCACTATCTCCTGCTTTTCTTCCTCAGGATCCCGCCTTTTGTTCTCTCTCATCCCTGACCTCATTATCCCTCCCTTCCTCTTTCTAGACTTCTTTCCTGCCTTTCTTTGCCCTCTGCCTCATTAGCAGTTGTCACGACCTCTTTTTGACCCATTATTCATTGTTATTTTTTTCTTCTGTTGTATCTGCCCCGCCCCATCCACTGCTTCACTGTCTTAAATTTTTTTTTTTTTAATTTAAAAATAGAGGTGGGATCTCACTATGTTGCCCAGACTGGTCCTGAACTCCTGGCCTCAAGCAATCCTCCCATCTCGGCCTCCCAACGTGCTAGGATTACAGGCATGAGTCACCGTGCCGGCCTTATTTTTAAAAAAAATTTTTTTAAATTCACTGTCTTTTTCCTTTGTTGTTCTTGGTCTTTTCATCTGCTGCTGCCGCTGATCCTGTGCTTGTCACCTCCCTTTTTCATGCCGCCCCCTTTCTATTTCCCATTCTGCTCCCTCGTTCACATTTCTTGCCCCTTTCCATTGTTTCCTCTCTTTTCCCCCACTTTGGTCCTCTCCTCCTCCTTCCTTCCCCCACTCCCTTCACTTCCCACACCAATTCTCCATCCTCTTCCCAGCTGTGGGGGCCAGCACTGGGGAGCCTGATGTTTGTCTCATCGTTCTGCTATGGCTTCTGGATACAGCACATCTGGATGCCGGGGCCCAGATGTGTGGTTGCCACAGCGACCTGGGTCCCTCTGGTAAATACAGGCGCCCACCCGCCTCAGAGCAGAGAACAAAACAATTGTGTGACTTTCTTTTGTCACGAGATAGAAATGTCCTTCCTCCTCCCTTCTCCCCACACCCATGTCTCCAGGCAAAGGAAGTTTTAAGGGTCCAAACTCTTCTTTCTGAGGCTCCCTTGCCCCCCTTTCAGCTGTAGCCTCTTAGTTCTCTCCCATCTTTCATCCTGGGCTCTGTCTTTTCGTTCTGTGTTCCCCATCCTCACCCCACCCCCAGTTCTCAGTAATGGAGTGTTGACCACCCCCTTCCCCATCTGATACCATTTCTTCTAACTGAATCTACACAATACCTGGATGCAGAAAGAAGTTTCAAAAATCTGGATTTTCCACCCTTCTTTGTGCAAGAGCTTCAAAGAAGCCACTTCGTTTGTTTGTTCCCTAAGTCTTCAATCCTTTTCTTTCCTGGAGTTGTTCGGGAAGGAGAGCGAATACAGGCTTAGGAATCAGAACACCTGGGTGAGGCCCACCTTCACCACTACTAACTTAGTCCCTTGAACAAGACCCTTAATGTCTATGAGCCTCTGTTTCCTCAGCCACAAAGTGGGATTAATGCCCGCACTGTGTAGGAAACTGTTTTGTAAACGGAAGCCCGGCACAAGTGTTTTCTATCTTTCCCCTCTCTGGGACTGCTTTCTTGGACTGCCGCCCCTGGCATCTCTTGTTCCCCTGTCTTCATCCTTCAGGTCCTTGCCCTCAATTGCCCTTACTCTTCTGTGTCTGCCTTCTCTCCTCCCTATCTTTCCTTTCCTTTTTTCTATCTTTCATCTCTTTTCCTCCTGAGGTCAGGACAGAAACTTGGAGGATCATTCAAGGAAGGAGGCTTAGAGCTGAAGACACAGGGACTGAGGATACAGAGAACAACCGGAGCTTGTGGATGGTTCTCGACAACACTGACCTTTCTACCCACCCCCAGGACACCTCAGTGAAGCCAACCCCACCTCTGACCACTGGGCTTCCCTGCCTTCACGCCTGGACTCCTTACTCTTTCCCCCTCCTCTCTCCCAGTCCTTTCACATTTCAGTGTTGACTTGGCATTTATTGGTCACCTACACTATGCAAGGCTTGGTGCTTTTCTTACAAAATGTGAACATATAAGACATGAGCTTCTCCATGAGCCTGGAAACCAAAGGATGAACCAAATGGTAAACAATGATAATTCGAGAACCTGAAGCTATATCTGCCAAGCGTCCAGTGGCTTCCCCAGATGTCTTATAAGCTTGTGTACATCTGGGATCCCACATTTTCTCTCTGAGACCCCAACAGTGGGCTTCCAGAACATCCCAGCACCATCCCTCTGGCTCTCCTCTCTGGGGTCCCTGGCCACTCTCTGTGCCAAATGTACTTATGTTGACCATTCTTCCTAAATAATAAAGCCAGGATATAGGGCATAGGCACACACACACAAAAGGATATGACCATGAAGCAGAAATCTGAACGGGTCAGAGGAAATTCGTACTCTCTTCTGGCCTGTGTGTGCGACGCTGTCTCCAGACCCTGCCTCATCCTTTCACTGCTGTGCTCCCCACCTCCTGCCAGGAGATCCTTGGGAAGCTGCTGCCTACTCCTGGCTCTGGGGGCTTCAGGCCAAGGCAGAGGAAGGAAGCTGAGCCTGGCTCTATCCGAGATGCTGACTTCATCCTCCCCATCAAAGCCAGGAAAAAAACAGCCACACACACCCAGACACACGGACACACACGGGGACACCCACGCGAAAGCCCATGTGTGCCTTTGCCCTTGGCCACATGGAGCTTACTAGGCATCTGGCCCAGCCACATGCAATGCAAGCACGCCCTGACCCAGGAACACCACACACCTGCCACCATGGGGATCTGACCTGGTGTACAGACACCTGGGCCGCCACCCATGTGGCAGAATCAAGCACATACAGGTTCCTTCACGTCCCTTTCACTATCACCTGTGACTTGGCCAAGTTACACCTCAGTGGTGAGGTTTGCAGCGGGATAGAGAGACTCAGTCCTCACTGTGAAGCTGGGGGTAGTGGGTTCCCACTCAGCTGGGATATTTCTCCTCTGTAGCAAAAGTCTCTTTTTCAGCTCCTTGTCAGGGCAACACATGGGGAGATGAAGCCAGGGAAACACCCAACAGACTTGTGGGATGTGTCTGTCTCCCTGTTCCCCCTGTCCTCTGGCTGTCAGTCTTCTGCCTGGGACCAGAGACAGAGTGCCCATTTCCTCCAGCCCCTACCTCTCCCCGCCTCTGCTGCTGCTACCCTGCAACACCCAGGCACCAGCCCCCCACCCTGCTTTCCACCACTTCACCCTCTGTTCAGGTGACCTAACCTTATATTTGCCTCCTGCCTCTAGCCCTTTCTTCAACCCTAAACCTTCTTCCTAACCTTCAGGCTTTCCTTCCTTGTCTCCCCTCAACGCCAGCTTCCTCCCCAAGGGTTCTTTGTCCCAGTGTTCACCCAAGCCCTTGCCCTGCCAGTGCCTAAGCCTCACCTGCTCTTTCTCTAGGGATTTGCTGAGGTAGGAGAATGCAAAGGAGGCAATGACAGGAGAGGGACTGAGCAGAGCAGACAGGGGTGGCTCAGGGACGGGATAAGCAGAGTAGATAGAAATGGTGGGACTAGGGCAGGGCGGGGACTTGGGGTCCCAGAGACAGTCCCAGTTGGAGAAAGAGGTTGCCTCCTGCCTCCTGCCCCCTGCCCCTGCCCCCTGCTCCGGACTGCCAAGGGAGAACTGGTGAGAGGATGAGGGCGCCAGCGCTGGGTGATAGACTTGGGGTGTGATCCAAAGATCTAAGCTAGAGCAGTAGCTGGGAAGAGATGGGAGGGGAACATAGGGGAGGGAGGGGAAGGGGCTGGCCACGAGGAAGGATATAGGCTGAGAGGAAACCACCGGGGTCAGAGAGGAGGGGCAGCAGGTGGGGAAATGGTAGGGAAAAAAGAAATGGCAGGAAGGGTGGGGGATGTCAAGTTGGGCAAAAATTAGGGTGAGCGTTAAAAGTGGGATAGGGAAAGGACATGGGAGGTAAGACCAGGGCTGGGGGTTGAGATGAGGGTATAGTGAGACAGTGATGCTAGACAGGGAGTGGGGGCTGGGGTGGGGCAGGACAAGAGGAGGGGTGGCATGTGGGAGGGTCTGGGAGGGGTGGGAGGACCTGCCCTATCTCCGCTCCCCTCCCTGACCTCATCCTGGTCCTCCCCTTCTCCTCCCCTGCTCGCTGCAGACTCTCTCCTTCTCACTGTCGCTGCCGAGATCCACAGTCGGTTGTGGCTCAGCCCCTGTTGCAGGGGACAAGTGAGGGAGACTTCCCTGTCCTGCCCTGAGACGCCGCCCTCCCGGGGTTGGGGACAGAGCAGGTGCAGAGGCACTGCAGCTGCCCGGTTGCCCAGGTAAGGAACAGAGTTCTGGGGAGACCCAGAAGGAGAGGCAAAGGATTTCTCGCCTATCCCCACACCCCAGGTGAAGGTGTGGCAGGTGAGCTCTCAGCAGTGCTTCCAGAGCAAGGACTTCTGTTCAGGACAGAGGACATAGGAGCATTCACTGGGAACCAGGCTCCCTGTGAAGGAGTGTCTGGGAGGAGAGGGTGGTATGTGTGTGTTGGGGTGGGCAGTGTATGTCAGGGCTTGGATGGGATGCAGACAACTGAGAGGGGCTGGGAACAAACCGAGAGACTCTGAGAGTCAGATGGTGGAAGCAGGGTAGAGGTGGTTATTGCTGAGGTGAGCCCCTGGGCCCTGGAGGTGCTGGGGCTAGCGGGAAGATAGGACTAGGCTGAACTGGTGACCAGCTGAACCTCGGAAGGAAAGTGCTTGCGGAATCCCAAGTGTCGGACTGGAGCAACTGAGCCCAGGCTCTGGGCTCCAGGCTCCAGGAGGTGCCAGAGGGTGCTTCTTTGGGCATCCAAATGGGGGGACTCCCTAGGTGGCAGCGTGAGAGTTGCCGGGAGGGAGGTCTGGGAGATCTCTTGAGGAAATACTGAAATGGGACAGTCAGGACTCTCGGGTCTGGGAAGTACACAGAGCCTGCAGAGAAGATCCTAAAACTTGTTCTTGGCCAGAGCTCTGCACTCATGACTCACGGTTCAGCAGGGCTGGGATGGCTGAGAGATGCCTCTGGGGGCACAGGGGCTCCGTCTTCACTCTGTGCCCCTTCCAGGCTCCCCTTGCCTCTGTCTGTCTGAACCCGCGCTCTCCCTCACCCTGCCCTCCCCACCAGTACACGTGACATGCCCCGGGTGGGGCGGGCGGGCCCCTTATCTCGCCTGGAAAGAATTTAATGGCATAGAAACAACTGGAAGTGGAACTGAGAGAACTACTGGGAAGGAACTCGGAAACACCACAGCTGCCGCCTGCCCCGCCCCTGCTTCCCGCATCTCCAGCCCCTCCTCTTTTCCCTGATCCTGCCTCCAAGTCCCTGGGGACCCAGCACCTCAATTCTTCAAACTTCCTTCTGCTCACTCCAGACCTGGCCACTAGGTGCAGGACCAGAAACTGCCTTCCTGTCTCTCATTGCACCCCTAACCATTTTCAACTGGAGTCTGGAAATCCTCTCTCTTAAGTTTTCCATTCCTAGGCCAATTAGCTCCCCAGAATAAGGGGCATCTGGGTTCCCCAACTTACCCCTCCCTGACACCTCCTTCCCACCTGGTTCCAGCCCAATATCTGGGACCCCCACATTCCTTTTTTAGTCTCACTCCTGGAATCCTTCTGTCTTCACCTCTCATTGCCAGATTCAACTGGGGGTGTAGCAGGAGGGTCAGAGGGAGACATGGGGGTGGGACCATAACCCCCATCTCTGGAACATCTCTTATGGAAGCCAGCCCCTCTCCCCACCCCTTGGGACCTGTGCAGTCCCTAATGAGCAAAGTGTCAAAGTTGGCTACAACACCGAATACCCAGGAAGCTGAGTCACAGTTTGGGAAGATGCCCCCATCCCTGCCAGCCCTCCAGCTGTGGGGAGGGTGCCAAGAGGGTGAGGCCATATCTCCCCCAAAACACACACTGCAGGGAACCACTCCAGACATAGTGGCAGGGGGAATGGTGAAGGGGAGACACAAGAGACCCAATTCTTTGCTTGCCCAGCACTGAGAGAAGAGCAGAATTCTTGCAGGAGCTGGAATGGGGAGCTGGAGGGGTGGGTGGTGGCAACAGGGCAGGGAGGGATCGGGAAGGAGCCTCTGGATGTGTGGTCAGTGGAGGCTGCTGTGCTCTTCTAGACCAATCTCACCAGCTTTCTAGAAAAGCTGGTGAGCTCTCTTCACTCCTTCCTGCTGCAAAGACCCTCTCTGCTTTTCCCCACTGTGCAGCGAAAGGTGAGGAATCCAATTATTTGGGGAGGGGCACTGGACATCTCACAGAGGCCTCCAGGGGTACGGGGAAGTATGGTGGAGGCCATGTGTCCGCTGCTCCCCACTGGGGAAGGGCCTCCTATTTGGTTCCTCTCACACCATCCAGGTTCTTTCACTCACAGAGCTGCCCTTGGAGCCAGCAAGAAATCAGCCTTCTTAGGCATCACCCAATGACTAGGTGTGGAGGAAACCTGAAGGGGAGATTGAGTGTGTGTGCATGTGTGCATGGGCACCCGTATGTGTACCTGCAAGGATGCAGGTTTTGTGGGTGGATTTGTGTGTCTGTGCAGGTATGTTTGTATTTGTATTTGTATTTGTGGATGAGCACACATTAATATATTTGTAAGTGTACAACATAGTTGTGCCAGCGCTCCCATGGTGTGGGAGTGATTTGCATGGCCTTAGACACAAAGTGACAGGATTTGAGGGTCAGCCAGAGCCCATCTCTTACCCAAAGGTACACTCCAGGCTGAGAGAAGGGCTGGGGGGACAGGAAAGGTAGCTCTCTGTGTGCCAAGCCTCTCAGCCTGGGCTTTCTTGGGTGGGGAACCTCTTGGTGTGGAAACACTCTGTCCCTGTTCAGCTCTGTTTCCGTCTCTTGCTGGCTGGTAGTAGAATGTGATGGCTGGTAGCCCTGAAAACTCCTTTTTCTCTGATCCAGGAGAAAAGTTTAAGAGTTGAAAGCCAGAAGATGTGTGTGTGTGTTGGGCGGAGGTGTGTGTGTGTCACAGTCACCTCCGCCTACCAGTGACACATCCCCCACTCCTCACTGGTCAGCATTTCCACACCCACCCTACCCTCCTCCTTCCCCCAGCCTCTGGTCTGGAAGAACTGGGCACCTTTCAGCATCTCAACTCTTCACCCGAGCTGAATCCTGCCTGGCCCCTCACACTGCTGTTCGCCATAGCCCTCTCTCCTGTCTCATCCTGGGACCCCCCTACTACCTTTCTTCCCACCTCTTGTCTCTGTGTGCTCCCCAATCCCTGCCTCAGTAAACTCCACAAACACACACAACTGGGTAACCATCATCCAGATCAAGAAATAAGACACCTTTAGGCTCCCAGAAGCCCCCCCACCATGCCGCTACTAGTCACTGCCCCCTCAAGAATATCACACTTCTGACTTGGAGCACTACAAATTAATGTTGCCTCTCCTCAAACTTCACATAAACAGAACTATGCAGCATACTCTTTCCTGTGTCTGGCTTTTGTTCAACCTCATCTTAGTAAGATCCATCACACTACTGCATATAACTATAGTTCATTTCTGCTTTATTTTATTCCACGGTGTGAATAAACCACAATTTATTTAATCTATTCTACTAATGTGAAATGGTTGGGTAGTTCACAGTTTGGGACTATTATGAGCAGTACTGCTATGTTAGGTATATTCCTAGGAGTAGAATTGCAGGGTCATAGGGTTTGCATGGGTTCAGCTTTAGTACCTTTAGTAGATTCTGTCAAACAGTTTTCCAAAGTGCTTGTACCATCTGGTCCTGCCAGGATCTCCCCTGGCCTGGCCTCTGATTCTGCCTCTGCCCTGGTGACTGTGTCTAACCAACTTCCATTCCCAGACACTGTCCGTGGTCCTAGCCCTGACCTTGGTCCTGCCCTTGGTTCCAGCCTTAATGCTAGTCCTGTGTTTATATTGAACTTTTCATTCATTCATATAGTCGGTAAACATTTATGGAGCACCACTTATGTGCCAGATGCAAGGATACAGCAGCCAAGAAAGAAAAATAGGTGCCATGCCTGCCCTCATGGACTTTATAGTCTAGTGGGCAAGAAAGTAATAAAATAATCTCACCGTATATTTATATATTATTTTGGACTTCAAAAAATAAAAAAAAAATTTATTTATATATGATTGCAAATTGTTATAAATGCTGCAAGTGAGAATGGTGTGATGCTGTGATACCACATGGTAGGAGGACCTGACCTGGTCAGGAAAACTTCCCTGTGAAAAAAATGGCAGGCTGAGACCTGAAGGATGAGAAGGCCTAGAGAGAAGGGAACAGTGTTCCACACGGATGGAACAGCGTATACAAAGGTCTGGGGTTGAGGATGGGCACAGAGAATGTGAGGGACTTGAAGGTCAGTGGGGCTGGAATGGAGGGAGGGAGGGAAATGTTATGGGAGGTGAAGTGGGGGCAGGGGACACATGATGGTAGGGCTGTTTGTCAGTGTTCTAAGAGAATTTGGAAGGGAGGCGCTGAAGCATTTTGAGGAGAGGGACATCCTGATTGCGTTTGTGAGACTGTAGAGAACAAGGGTAGAAGCAAAGGGAAGAGTCAGGGCTGGACACAGTGGCTCACACCTGTAATCCCAGCACATTGGGAGGCTGGGGTGGGAGGATTGCTTGAGCTCAAGAGTTCAAGGCCAGCCCGGGCAACATAGAAAGATCCTGTCTCTACAAAAAAAAAAAAATTTAAAAATTAGCTGAGTGCGATGGCACACACCTGTAGTCCCAACTACGCAGGAGGCTGAGGTGGGAGGATTGCTTGAGCACAGGTCAATGCTGCAGTGAGCTATGATTGCACCACTGCACTCCAGCCTAGGTGACAGAGTGAGACCCTGCTTCAAAAAAAAAAAAAAAAAAATGCAGCCAGGAGGCAGTTGCAGTTGTCAGGCAAGAGGCAGATGGAAGTTTGGATTAGAACAAAGGTAAGTGAGAGAGAAGGAAATGAATTAAAGAGATGTTTATGAGAAAATACAGGTAGATACAAGGAAATATGGTGGCATTGAATGGGCTGTTAGGTTTCTGGCTTGTAAAGCTGGATGAATGGCGGGGCTCTGAGTTTCAATGGGGAATTCTGGGAGGGAATGGGATACAGGAAAGTGACTGTGAATTCAGTTACAGGCATGGTGAATTTGAGGTGCCCAAGTGGAGATGCCAAGTAGGCAGGTGGATATATTGCCGTGGAGTGAGAGGAAGATGACGGGAGTGTTTTACAAGTTGGTGTATAGTTTGGAAATTGAAGTCATGAGTCTGGATGACGAAGGTACCATGTGGATGACTAGAGCAGCAGGTCTATTAATTTAGTAGAAATTTGTTGCACATTACAATCATCTGGGGAGCTTTTAAAAATACTGAATAAAATTCAGTTACTTGGTCATTCTAGTCACATCTCAAGTGTTGCAGAGCCTCCTATCCCTCCTGGCTACCATACTGGTCAGCATGGATACAGAATGTTTTAAAAGAAAAGGGCCAGGCGCAGTGGCTCATGCCTGTAACCCCAGCACTTTGGGAGGCTGAGGCGGGCAGATCACCTGAAGTCAGGAGTTCAAGACCAGCCTGGCCAACATGGTGAAACCCCATCTCTACTAAAAATAAAAAATTAGCCAGGCGTGGTAGCAGGCACCTGTAGTCCCAGCTACTCGGGAGGCTGAGGCAGGAGAATCGCTTGAACTCGGAGGCAGAGGTTGCAGTGAGTGGAGATCGTGTAACTGCATTCCAGCCTGGGCGACAAAGTGAGACTCCATCTCAAAAAAAAAAAAAAAGAAAAAAAGAAGAAGAAGATACGGTGAACTGTGTCCAGTGACTTTGAGAGAAGTAGAAGGTCAAGCAAGATGAAGACAAATGTCTCTTAGATTTTGTAGCACCAAAGTCATTGGGAAGCCTTAGAGGGAGATGTTTGGTGGGTTGGAGGGAGTAGAGTGGATTGAGGCATGCATGGGCTATAGGGAAATGGAAACACCAAATACAGATAAATCTTGACAACTGTGGCCGTGAAGTAGAGGAGAGAAATATGTGGTGGCTGGAGGGGGTGTGAGATTGGGGAAAGGTTTTTTAAGGTTTAATTTTATTTTTTTTAAATGGAGTCTCGCTCTGTTGCCCAGGCTGGAGTGCAATGGCATGATCTCAGTCCATTGCAACCTTTGCCTCCCAGGTTCAAGCAATTCTCCTGCTTCAGCCTCCCAAGTAGCTGGGATTACAGGCACCTGCCACCATGCCCAGCTAATTTTTTTTTTGTATTTTTAGTAGAGATGGGTTTCATCATGTTTGCCAGGCTGGTTTTGAACCCCCGACCTCAAGTGATCTGCCCACCTTGGCCTCCCAAAGTGCTGGGATTACAGGCATGAGCCACCACACCCAGCCATGGTTCAATTTTTATACAGCAAAATTCAAAAGTCTTAAGTGTGCAGCTCAACGAATTTCTGAATATGTATACATCTATGTAACCACCCAGATTAAGATACAAAATATTTCCAGAAATATGACTCCTTCCGGTCAATAATCCCTACAAGTAATCCTATCCTATCTTCTAAAAGTAAAGATTAACTCTGCCTGTTTTTGTTTGTTTGTTTGTTTGTTTGTTTGTTTGTTTGTTTGTTTGTTTTTTGAGATAGAGTCTCGCTCTGTTGCCAGGCTGGAGTGCAGTGGCATGATCTTGGTTCACTGCAACCTCCACCTCCGGGATTCAAGCAGTTCTTCTGCCTCAGCCTCCCAAGTAGCTGGGACTACAGGTGCATGCCACCATGCCCAGCTAATTTTTGTATTTTCAGTAGAGACAGGGTTTCACCATGTTGGCCAGGATGGTCTCCACCTCTTGACTTTGTGATCCGCCTGCCTTGGCCTCCCAAAGTGCTGGGATTACAGGCTTGAGCCACCGCACCCAGCCTCTGCCTGTTTTTGAACCTCATATAAATGACGTCATTCAGAGTGTTTTCTTTTTTCTTTTCTTTCTTTCTTTCTTTCTTTCTTTTTTTTTTTTTTTTTTTGTAGCTCAGGAATGGTATATAAGATTATAAGAGTGTTCTCTTTCTGTGTGTGGTATTTTTTGCTCAGCACTGTGTGTGTGAAATTCACCCATGTTGCATGTAGCAATAGGGTGTTTTTTTTTTCTTCTTCTTTTTTTTTTTTTGCTGTATAGTATTCCATTGTATGACTCTGGCACAATTTATCCACTTTATGAATGGACACTTGAGTTGCTTTCAGTTTTGGCTAATATAGGAATAAATCTCATGAACATTATTGTCTACATCTTTTGGAAGAACTGTGCAGTCATTCCCATTGGATATTTAGTTATAGATATCTGGGTTATAGACTATATGTTTTAGCAGATACTACTAAACAACTTTCCAGTGTTTGCACTAATATATGCTCCCACTTGCAACAGGTGAGAATTCCAGTTGCTTCACATTCTTGCCAATATTGAGCAACGACAGCCTCTTTGAAGAGGGACAAGCATTCTGGAGGATATTTAGTGGCATCTCATTGTGGTTTTAATGTACATTTACCTGATGACTAGTGATTTTGTGCATCTTTTAAAATGCTTCTTGGAGCTGGGTGCAGTGGCACACACCTGTAAGCCCAGCTACTCTGGAGGGTGAGGCAGGAGGATTGCTTGAGGCCAAGAGTTCAAGGCCAGCCTTGGCAACATAGCAAGATCCCATCTCTACAAAAAATTTAAAAATTAGCCAGGCATGGTGATGCCCATCTGTAGTTCCAGCTACTCTGGAGGCCGAGGCAGGAGGATCACTTGAGCCCAGGAGTTTGAGGCTGCAGTGAGCTGTGATTGTGCCACTGTGCTCCAGCCTGGGTGACTGAGGTAGAGTTTATCTTAAAATAAAATGAAATAGACTGGGTGTGGTGGCCCACGCCTGTAATCCCAGTAACTCTGGGAGGCCAAGGCAGGTGGATCACTTGAGGTCAGGAGTTTGAGACCAGCCTGGCCAACTTGGTGAAACCCTGTCTCTACCAAAAAAAAAGAAAAAACCCTGGGTGCGGTGGCTCACGCCTGTAATCCCAGCACTTTGGGAGGCCCAGGTGGGTAGATCACAAGGTCAGGAAATAGAGACCATCCTGGCTAACATGGTAAAACCTCGTCTCTACTAAAAATACAAAAAAATGAGCCAGGCGTGGTGGCAGGTGCCTGTAGTCCCAGCTACTCGGGAGGCTGAGGCAGGAGAATGGCTTGAACCTGGCAGGTGGAGCTTATAGTGAGCCGAGATTGCGCCACTGCACTGCAGCCTGGGTGACAGAGCAAGACTCCATCTCTACAAAAAAATGAGCTGGGCATGGAGGTGCATGCCTGTAATCCTAGCTACTCCAGAGGCTGAGGCAGGAGAATCACTTGAGCCCAGGTAAAATAAAGAAAGTGTTTGTTGACCCTTTGGCTGTATTCTTTTCTGGAGTACCCATTGTCTTTTGACAATTGAAAAAACTGGGTTTCCTGATTTTGGCTTGTTGTTTTGTTTTTCAGCGTTTGTTTTTTGAGACGGAGTTTCACTCTTCTGCTCAGGCTGGAGTGCAGTGTGATGATCTCAGCTCACTGCAACCTCTGCCTCCGGTTTCAAGCGATTCTCCTCCTCAGCCTCCTGAGTAGCTGGGATTGCAGGCGCCCACTACCACACCCGGCTAATTTTTGGATTTTTAGTGGAGATGGAGTTTCACCATGTTGGCCAGGCTGGTCTCGAACTCTTGACCTCGTGATCCACCTGCTTTGACCTCCCAAAGTGCTGGGATTACAGGCGTGAACCACCGCACCCAGCAGCCTTCTTAGTCTCTTAATGATGTAATTTGATGACCTGAAATTTTGTTTTGTTTTGTTTTCTTCTTTTTGTTTTTTTATTTTTTGAAACAGGGTGTCAGCTCTGTTGCCCAGACTGGAGTGCAGTGGCATGCTCACAGCTCACCATAGCCTCAACCTCCCAGACTCAAGTGATCCTCCCTCCTCAGCCCCTGAGTAGCTGGGACTACAGATGTACCACCACACCCAGCGAATTCTTTCTGTTATTTGTAGAGACAGAGTCTCACTGTCTTGCCTAGCCTGGTCTTCAACTCCTGGGGTCATGCAGTTCTCCCACTTAAGCCCCCCGAAGTGCTGTGATTACAGATATGAGCTACTGCACCCGGCCTATGGTTAGGTTTTGTGTGTGTTTTACTTAAGAAATCTTGCGGCTGGGTGCAGTGACTCAAGCCTGTAATCCTAGCACTTGGGAAGCTGAGGCAGGCAGATTGCCTGAGTTCAGGAGTTTGAGACCAGCCGGGCCAACATGGTGAAACCCCGTCTCTACTAAAAATACAAAAAATAGCCGGGTGTGGGGGCAGATGTCTGTAATCCCCGCTACTAAGGAGTCTGAGGTAGGAGAATCACTTGAACCTGGGAGACAGAGGTTGCAGCGAGCTGAGATAGCACCAGTGCACTCTACTCTGGGCGACAGAGCGAGACTCAGTCTTGAAAAAAAGAAAGAAATCTTGCTTACTCCAAGGTCAGAAATTCTTTCTTCTGTAAGATATTGCTATGAAAGATATTGCCTTACTTTTCATATTTAGGTCCTGGGTTCATCTCAAATTATTTCAGTATATCAGACATAAGGTGGAGAATGACTGTTTTTTGTTTTGTTTTGTTTTGCTTTTTTTTTTTTTTTACTTAGGGATATTGGATTGATCCAGCACCAGTAACTAAAAATACCATCCTTTCTCCTCTTAACTGCAGGGGCACTTTTGCCATTAATTAGGTGACCACATATGTGTGGGCCTGTTTCTGGGCCCTCTTCTGTTTCATCTGTCTATCCTTGCACCTTTAAAATAAGTCTTGATATTTGATCTTGTAAGTCCTGAGGAAGAGGGGTTTTGTTTGTTTGTTTTGTTTTCAATCGGAGATATTTGAGCAAGGATCCAGTTGAGAGTGAGGAGTTGAATAAAAAAGAGAGAGAAGTCAGGCGTGGTGGCTCATGCTTTTAATCCCAGCTACCTGGGAGGCTGAGGTGGGAGGATGGCTTGAGCCCAGGAGTTCAAGTCCAGCCTTAACCAGGGGGTTGAGCAAGATCCTGTCTCAATATTAAAAAGAGAAAGAGGTCACGCGGTGGCTCATGCCTGTAATCCCAGCACTTTGGGATGTCGAGGTGGGCAGATCACTTGTGGTCGGGAGTTTGAGACCAGCCTGCCCACATGGTGAAACCTCATTTCTACTAAAAATACAAAAATTAGCAGGGCATGGTGGCGGGCACCTATAATCCCAGCTACTCGGGAGGCCGAGGCAGGAAAATCACTTGAGCTAGGAGGCAGAGGTTGCAGTGAGCCAAGATCACACCACTGCATTCCAGCCTGGGCAACACAGTAAGATTCTGTCTAAAAAAAAAAAAAAAAAAAATGAGAGAGACAGTAGGAGCTGGGATCCAGGTGTTTGGGGAAGGATTGGCCCTAGGTTCTCATCCGCTAATTCATTCAACATTAATGTGTCAGAACATTTATGTGCCAGACACAAGTATACAGCAGTTCTGGGATAGATGAGGTCCTTGTTCTCATGGAGCTCCCATTCTAGTATTGAGAGAAAGGTAATAAACAAGTAAACAGATAACTCAGGCAGCAGTAAATGCCATGAAGAACAGGAACAGGATTTTGTGATAGAGAGTAATGGAAGACTGCCCTAATTGGGAGTTAAGATTTGAAGATGGAGCCAGACTTAAGAGTGAAGAGCATCCCAGACGTAGGGAACACACGATGCAAAGGCCCTTGGAGTAGTGAGAGCTTGTAGTGCTCGTGGGAAAAACAAAACACCAATGTAGGGCCAGGCATGGTGGCTCACGCCTGTAATCCCGGCACTTTGGGAGGCTGAGGTGAGCAGATCACCTGAGGTTAGGAGTTCGAGACCAACCTGACCAACATGGAGAAACCCCATCTCTACTAAAAGTACAAAATTAGCCGGACATGGTGGGGCATGCCTGTAGTCCCAGCTACTGAGGAGGCTGAGGCAGGAGAATCACTTGGACCTAGGAGGCGGAGGTTGTGATGAGCTGAGATTGCACCATTGCACTCCAGCCTGGGCACAAGAGTGAAACTCCATCTCAAAAACAAAACAAAACAAACAAAACAACAACAACAACAACAAAAAACCAGTGTAGGGGAACACAGTAGAAAAGGGGGTGAGGAGCAGGGTAACTAAATGGTATCAGAGAGGTAAAGAAGAGACTTCCCAGGGAGGGTATCCTTTAGGGTTGGGCTGAATGTGCATTTTTACATGCATGTGAGTTGGGTAGATTCCTTGTGGGTGGTGGGACTGTGGGTATGCGCTGGAGGATTCATTTTGTCTCCTTTTTGAAGCTGCTCTCATACCTGCCCTTTCTCCCTGCAGCCTCCTGAATGATGCCAGCCCAGTATGCTCTAACCTCCAGCCTGACTCTCCTGGTGCTACTGGGCACAGCCAGAGCAGGCCCCTTCTCTTCACGGTCCAATGTGACACTGCCAGCCCCCCGGCCCCCTCCCCAGCCAGGGGCCGCACGGTGGGGCAGGAGGGGAAGCCCTTCTTCTCAGCTTTATGAGCACACAGTGGAAGGAGGGGAGAAGCAGGTGGTATTCACCCACCGCATTAACCTGCCCCCTTCCACTGGCTGTGGCTGTCCCCCAGGCACTGAGCCCCCAGTCCCTGCTTCAGAGGTGCAGGCCCTGAGGGTCCGGCTAGAGATCCTGGAGGAGTTGGTGAAGGGGCTCAAGGAACAGTGCACTGGGGGATGTTGTCCTACTGCTGCCCAGGCTGGCACAGGTGAGCAGGTCATCACAGAAGAGGGTGGAGAGGTGTGTTAGGGTGGGGTGGGCATTGCTAGTCTATAAAGGTCCTTGGTATGAATTAGAAGAAGGCACTGCTGCCTCACCCTTAGAGGTGTGGATGCAGCCCAGAACACAACTTGGAGAGCAGGCTGGGACTTACATGGTCAACTAAAAAGCATACGGCCGAGGGGCCTGAGAAGGCTGCACACATACTCATATAGCAACTGGGAGCAGACAGGGCCTCCATTGAGGATGAGGGGCTGCCTGGTAGGGGACTCTGACATAGGGAGCCACCTATATAGGTTTCAAGCCTTATCCCCAGGAGGGGAGAGACTGAGGACCTGGCCTCTCCCTCCAATCCTCCCAGGTCAGACCAGATGTTGCGGACCCTCTGCGTTCTGCATGGTGGTGTTTGATCTGAGCCCGCTGCACCTGTTTTCCTGTGAGCCCAAGGCTGGGGTGGGCCCACCTGCTCAGGGACCCCACAGGATGCTGAGATTCCCCTCCCTCCTCCCCACCCTCAGCCCTCCAGGCTCCCTGGCCCAGATGGGACTGGCAATGTTCAGGGGTGCTGTGTCGCGGTCGTTGCGGTGTGTTCCCGGCTACCACTGGCCCAGCTTTGTGGGGCTGGGGCCATTCCTGGTCCCGGGGACTGGCCAAGGCCGTGGGGGCGCTTGCGTGCAGGGGCGTGTGCGTGTTGCGGGGCAGGTTTTCAGGGGCCCCGACTGCAGCAGCGCTCCCTGGGCCCTCCCGGTTGCAAGCCAGGAGGGGGACGCTGTGAGGATGGGCGGCTGCGTGGGTTGGATCCAGGGGTACACTGGTGAGAACTGTGGCATGAGGGAGCTTGCCTCGCGGGTTCGCAGTCAGGAGGGGGCGCTGTGAGAATGGGGCGCTGGCGTGTGCAACCTGGGGGCTACACTGGGCGGAGGACTGTGGGGTTGAAGGGAGCTGCCCTCGGGGCTGCAGGCCAGAGGGGACGCTGCGATTGGTACGGGGCGGCTGCGTGTGTGGACCCCGGCTACCACTGGCGAGGACTGTGGTACGCGGAGCTGCCCCCTGGGACTGTGGTGAGGCGGGGCCGCTGCGTGGACGGCGCTGCGTGTGCCTGGGCCAGGGTACACAGGCGAGGGACTGCAGCACGGACATGTCCGAGGGACTTGCCGGCCGGGGCTGCGAGGGAGCGGCGAATGCATTTGCGGACACGGGGGCTACAGCGGGGACGATTGCGGCGTGGCGCGCTGCCTGGCGGGATGGCAGCCAAAGGGGGACTGTGGGGAGGACGGCCGTTCGTGTGCTGGGCCAGGGTTACACTGGGACTCGGGACTGCGGTCGCCGCGCCTGCCCACCGCGGGGACTGTAGAGGGTGCGGGCGGCTGCGGAGAACGGGGGGCGTGTGTGTTTGCAACCGCGGGGCTACAGCGGCGAGGACTGCGAGGTGTGGCGCAGCTGTCCTGGAGCTGTCGTGGGCCGTGGGCCGCTGTGAGAGTGGCCAGCTGCCGTGTGTTGGGGCCAGGGTACCCACAGGGGCCGGGGAGCGGCACGCGCCGCCTGTCCCTGGCGACTTGCGCGGGCGGGGCGGCTGCGTGGATGGCCGCTGGCGTGTGGCAACCGGGCTTCACCGGTGAGGACTGTGGAGGGCCGGTCGCTGTCCCGGGGACTGCCGTGTGCACCGGGCAGGTTGCGGAGGGATGGCGTGGTTGGGCGTTGTGTGACCGCAGGGCTACTCAGGGGAAGACTGCAGCCACGGCGCCAGCCTGCCCAGGGGCTGGCCTGAGGCCGCGGGCCAGTGGCATGTGCATAATGGGCTGTGTTGCGGAGGGACGGCTTACTCTGGTGAGGATTGCGTGTGAGGCCGGTGCCCGAATGGACTTTGAGGCCATCACGGCCTGTGCCAGGACGGTGGTGGGTGTGCATCTGGTTGGGGAAGGGCCTACGGTGGGTGAGGGACTGCAGCATCCCGGGCACCTGCCCTCCAAACCTGCATGGGAGGGGGCCGTGTGAGGGAAAGGGGGCTGCCTGTGCGCCAGGCGTACCCACCTGGGCCCCACTGTGCCACCCCCGATGTGCCCGGCTGACTGCCAGGGGACGTTGGGCCGCTGTGTGCAGGAGTGTGGGGCACTGTGCCACGTGGGTATGAGCGGTGAGGACTGCGGGCAGGAAGAGCCTCCAGCCAGCGCCTGCCCTGGAGGCTGTGGGCCCCGGGAACTGTGCCAGGCAGGCCAGTGTGTGTGTGTAGAGGGCTTCCGAGGCCCTGACTGTGCGATCCAAACATGCCCAGGGGACTGCCGTGGCCGAGGAGAGTGTCACGATGGCAGCTGTGTCTGCAAAGATGGGTATGCTGGCGAAGACTGCGGGGAAGGTGAGCAGGCAGCCTTCCCCAGTGTGCTCTGGGGCTGCGATTCTGTGAACAGAAGCCATGGGGAAGATCTGAGCCTGAGGAAGAGTGGAGGGAGGGCATGTCATTCGGAGGAGCCAGTGTCCACCAGGGGCAGCAGAACCACAGGGGCAGGGCTCGCCAGTGGGCAGGACTGGCCTTCAGATCTCTGAGGAGCAGGTTGGGGCTTATTTAGTTGGATTTAGGAAAATTCTGTGCTCCCGATGATGAAGAGAAGATGAAGGTGGCCAAGCCCCGTTCAGCCCTCTGTCAGCTATTCTCCACTAGCAGAGAGGAGTGGGAGTTGGGATGGGCCTCTTGGATGTCCCTGAGTAAAAGGGGCTGTGGGTGGGGATGGTTGCCTTGTGCTAACCAGCTTTTCCTACCCCATTCTCTTGGGCAGAGGTGCCAGCCATTGAGGGCATGAGGATGCATCTCTTGGAGGAGACAACAGTTCGGACAGAGTGGACCCCGGCTCCTGGCCCTGTGGATGCCTATGAAATTCAATTCATCCCCACGGTGAGAGAGATGCCAAGCTCCAGGAGGGGACTGAGTGAGCAGGATGGGTGGGGGGGGGGGGGCAGGGCTCACCTCCTGGAGGAAGTTCTAGGTAATCATTGGTTGAGTCCAGATGGCTAGGTTCCTGAAGCTGCTGTAAAGGCTTTCTTAGCCTGCTTGACACTGGGCACTGAGGCCTCTGCAGCATCTCCAGCAAGCATTGGTCCCACACAGTTGGAACACTTAGTAACAGAGAGCTCAATACTTCCTGAGGCTGCCCAGTCCATTGTTGGTCATCACTGTTAGTTGTTGTTGTTGCGGAATCCGTCTGCCCCCATTCTAGCACCTGTCCGTTGGCCCTAGCTGGGTAGTCATCAGCAGCTGGAATGTTTTTTGCTTTCCCTGTGTCCTACACCACAGGCCTTCAGGTATTTGCAGACACCAACCTGGTGTCTTCATTCCTCAAGCAAAACCTCCCAGTTTCTTCACCCCTTTTCTCTAAGTCTTTGTTCTCTGAATACTTTACCTTCCTGTGACTCTTGCTTTTTTCATGTGCCCCCAAAATGTGGGGGCAGAGAGGGGCCCACTGGCTTACTCTGGATTTACGGACACTTTTCTCAGAGTTGGCATATATTAACTTGTAGTCACACAAGTGGGTAGCTGTTTTGGTCATATTTGGTTTTTAAAGTAACTTTTAATTATAAAAGTAATATAGGCCCAGTGCAGAAAACTTAGAAAATACAGATTAGCAGGGAAAAAAGATGGAAGGAAAGAAGACAACATTCAACTATATACACTTCTTTTTTTTCACCTAAATATAGGCCTTTGCATTTGGCCCTGTTCAATGTTATCTTTTTTGGTTTGGGCCAAGCTGTCTAGGCTGTTGCAACAATTTTGAGTCTGTGAACTTCATCTCCCATCTCCTTGTCATCAGCACATGCAAACCAGTTTTTTCTGTCTGCCTCCAACTTGCTCTTTTTTTTTTTTTTTTTTTTTCTTGAGATGGAGTCTCGCCCTGTGGCCCAGGCTCGAGTGCAGTGGTGCCATCTCAGCTCACTACAACCTCTGCATCCCAGGCTTAGGTCATCCTCTTACCTCAGCCTCCCAAGTAGCTGGGACTACAGGTGTGCACCACCTTAGCTTACTAATGTTTGTATTTTTAGTAGAGATAGGGTTTCTCCATGTTGCATGCCCAGGCTGGTCCTGAACTCCTGGGCTCAAGTGATCTGCCCACCTCAGCCTCCCAAAGTGCTGGGATTACAGGCATGAGCCACCACGCCCAGCCATCCAACTTGCTCTTAAAACATTAGAGGGAACACCCTAAGGACAAAGCCTTATAGTCACTCATTTGGGACCTCTCTTTATGCAGATTAGGCTTTTAAGATATGGTCATTTCCCTAGCTCCAAATCTTCTGACATTTCTACCATCCAACTCATGTTTTCCTGCATCATCCCACAAATGCCATGGGGTGTGGGCCATGTCACCCTCATCTTCATCAGCTTAGCCAGGACTCTGTAAAAATAAACAACTCCCCGGGCCTAAGGCCTCAGAAGGCACTAGGACAGAAGGGGATAGCTCAGAGGAACTGTCATCCTCACTCCACTTTGCTTTGTCTTGTCATTATGCTCCTCAGGCCAGCCCCCTACCACGTTCTGCCTCTCCTCACTCTCCAGCCAAAGCAGAAGCAGAAATCTCAACTTTGTGGCGCAACCAAGATAGCTTGAATTTTTTCTTCTGTTTAAACATCTTTTTTTGTTGTTGTTATTATAAAAATACTTTAATCACGAGACAAGAATTTGGCAACTAGAGAAAAGAAAAACAATTCCTGGCTGCTCCTCACTAAAACAAGCACTGCTAACATTTTCAAGTGTTTCTCCCACTCTCTTCTTCTCTGTGTATATTATTTACATAGCTCTAATCTTGAAAGGGTGGGACTTTGAAAAGGAAGTTTCCTAAGAAACTTCAGGGAAAGAATTAAAATAAACACTTGAGATAAGAGGAGCTTTTAGGGCAGCAGTTGTCTCCTGCTCTGAGTAAATAAACACAAACCCATCCTTGGTGTTGTCAAGGGTGCCGCTTTCCAGTTGATGCCCTAGACTTTCTCCGCCACTCAGAGCCAGGGTGGCAGTGCCAAGTTCGCCTGTGCCAGGCTTGGCCATGTTCTTAGCTCATCCATTCTGCTCTCGGTATGGGCGTCTGTCACATTCTGGGTCTTCTCTGAGCCTGGGTGTGGAAGACACTCCTGTAAAATTGGTCCCCAGACACTCCTCTTGGGCCTGGGCTGCTGACCCTCAGACCATGCGTTCTGCTCTCTGTAGCTGGCCCCTGGTATCGTACCTTCTGCCTTGGCAAGTGCTGTCTATTTCTTTTCTTTTCTTTTCTTTTTTTGAGATGGAGTTTCACTCTTATTGCTCAGGCTGGAGTGCTATGGGGCAATCTCGGCTCACTGCAGCCTCCACTTCCCAGGTTCAAACGATTCTCCTGCCTCAGCCTCCTGAGTAGCTGGGATTACAGACACCCGCCACCACGCCCAGCTACCTTTGTCCATTTCTGTGGGCACAGAGTATATTCAGTAGCTGTCTGTCCTCTGGCTGCTGCTGTCATCCTAGAAGCCTATCTCTACCTCTTCCCTTCCCTCTTCCCAGAAGCACTTCTCTCTCAAAGCCCAAACTCTGCTATTCCAGATCAAGGAACACACCTAGTTATTGAAATTATTTTTCAGAATGCAGAGGAAGGAGGTTTCTCCTCTCCCTGCATACGTGGCATTGTTACCGTGACTCAGTGGTTCTCAAAGTGGGTTCCGTGGACCTGCAGCATCAGCATCACCTGGGAGTATGTTAGGCATGCAGATTGTCAGACTCCCCTCCCCAGATCTACTGAGTCAGAAAGTCTGGGCACAGAGCCCCGTAACCTGTATTGCAACAAGCCCTCCAGGTGATTCCGATGCCCCTCCAGCCTGAGGCCCACTAAGTGAAGGAATGTTGCTATTTTGCAAAGTGCTGGCCCCACTATGAATGTGAGAGAAAGCATGGGGAAACTGAGGGAGATGAGTTCCTGAATGAGAAAAAGGTTCAGATATTCCTTGTCTGGGTGTGTCCTGCAGCCTGGAAACCAGGGCTAGGCTGAGCGTTCACTGGGACTCAAAACCTTGCAGCCTCAGAGAAGTTTTTGCTTGGGTCTGGTCTAAAAACAGCAATGAGGGTGAGATAAGCTCCAAGGACCAGCCAAGGTAGAGTTCTTCATCTGGAGCCACGAGGTTAATATTGGGATAAGGTCTAAGACGTCCCAAGAACAAAATCAGTGAAGCAGGCCAGGTGCAGTGGCTCACGCCTGTAATCCCAGCACTTTGGGAGGCCAAGGTGTGTGGATCACCTGAGGTCAAGAGTTTGAGAAGAGCCTGACCAACATAGTGAAACCCCATCTCTACTAAAAATACAAAATTAGCCGGGCATGGTGGTACATGCCTGTAATCCAACTACCTGGGAGGCTGAGGCAGGAGAATCCCTTGAATCTGGGAGGCGGAGGTTACAGCGAGCTGAGCTCGTGCCATTGCAGTCCAGTCTGGGCGGCAAGAGCGAAACTCCATCTCAAAAACAGTGAAGCATCCAAGCTTCACCAAGGGGCAGAGCCAGATGCCAGCATCTGTTTGATGCTGCTTCAGGGCCAGGTGTGGTGGCTCATGCCTATAATCCCAGCACTTTGGGAGGCCAAGGTGGGTGGATCACCTGAGGTCGGGAGTTTGAGACCAGCCTGACCAACATGGAGAAACCCTGTCTCTACCAAAAATACAAAATTAGCCAGATGTGGCGGTGCATGCCTGTAATCCCAGCTACTTGGGAGGCTGAGGCAGGAGAATCGCTTGAACCCGGAAGGCAGAGCTCACAATGAGCTGAGATCACACCATTGCACTCCAGCCTGGGCAACAGGAGTGAAACTCCCTCTCAAAAAAAAAAAAAAAAAGGAAAGGAAAAGAAAAGAAAAAAGAAAGCCTGCTTCAGACCAGCAAGCTGGTACTAGGAGATGTGGGAGACATGGGTTAGGTTGATGGATTAGGTTGATGATATATATATATAGGTTGGTCTTATGGGAGAAGAACTCTGGGGATAGGCTTGCCTCCCTGAAAGAACCAGATATCATCAGGGAGCATCCAAGGTGTGTGTGTTGCAGCGGCAGGGATGGGGTGGGTGTGGATAAAGAGAAAGAGACACACACACAGAGAAAATGAACAAATAAATTCTGGGAACGGTAAGGATTTCATGGGTCTTGAGTTGAGGCCAACCCAAGGCTTCCTAGGCCGGGGTATTCTAGGGCAGGATGAATAGGAGAGGGCTGGAGGTCCTGTGTGCCCAGGAAACCTTTTCAGCCCAGAAAACTGACAAAGCTTTACTTCATCCTCAACCCAGAAATCTCTACGTGGCCTTCTCATCTGGTTTTATACTTTGGTATTTACTGTGTTGATTTCCCCACAGCTCTCTTGGTTTAGGAGAGTACCTTTTGAAATTTCCAATCCTACTTGGCTGAATGGAGGTGTCCCCATCACAGCCAACATAGCTAGGCAGAACAGAGCGTCCTTAGCGGCTGTCCTAGCTGGACAGCACGGCGAAATGTGGGGCTGTTAGAATGCTCACAGATGTCCAGTTCCTCCTGTTTCCCCAGTGGTGGGCCACTCCAGGAGACCCTGCCTGGAGCAGGGTCCAGTAGACTTCCTTTGGGGCCACCACACATAATCATAATTCCTTAAATGTACCCTTGTAGGAGTGTTGTCTTCTCACAAGCATTTCCTAAGCATAGAGATTGTTTTAGTATCTCATAGAGTCAAGATGTGGTCATACGTTTAGCTACTAGAGTCTGAGCTACCTGAGGACAGGGACCATATATTTTATTTTTGTGTCTCCAATGCCCAGCATGATGCCAGGTACAAAAACTACCATCAGGAAACATATTTGTGGAACTTTGAGCAGGTGGGTCTTGTTTTGAGGAGCCTACAACCCGGGTGAAGAGACAAGAAAAGTCCCTCAAGGGAAAGGTGGTGATGCGAGTCCCACTCCTATTACACAGCCATGAGCAGGCATCTGCCGGCAGGTTCAGAGGGTGAGGCAGCCCCCTTAAGGAGAAAGTGCAGCTTGAAGGGGCATCCTTGATCGACTTCATTTGTTCTGACAGGACCGAGCTTAGGAGAAGCCTCCTCATGCCCAGGTAGTCAGAGTTGCCAGGGCAAAGCCTGAGGGAGAGTCGTGGTGCATGTTGGGTGGAATTCTGGCAGATGAACACGTGGTACCCATGAGAGGGGACTCTGGCAGATGAGCAGGGGGTGCCTATGAGAGGGGTCTCTGGGATCACACTGCCAGGGCCTAAATCCTTGCCGTTTTCTTGGTGTTGGTGACCTTGGCAAGATACTTGTCCTTCTGTGTCTCAGTTTCCTCATCTGTAAAATGGGACTAATAGGACCTGTTTTGTAGGGTTGTCGTGAGAATTAAGTGAGTTCATGTATGTACATCACCTAGAACAGTGGCTCACAAGGAGTTAGCGCACTCAGCATGTTTGCTCCCCAGCTTGTACAGGGTCAAGTTCCACACAGTCCCATGTTGACACTAAGAATTGGAGAAAGAAGAGATAAGGGGGATTGAGCAGCAGAGGCCAGAGTGCCAGCCCCTGAGCCACCTGGTGCTGTCTCTCACAGACAGAGGGGGTGAGCCCCCCATTCACAGCACGGGTTCCAAGCTCTGCCTCAGCCTATGACCAGAGAGGACTGGCCCCTGGACAGGAGTACCAGGTCACCGTCCGAGCCCTTCGAGGGACCAGCTGGGGCCCTCCTGCCTCCAAGACCATCACCACCAGTGAGCGCTGGGGCTGTGGGGAGGGGTGTCCGGAGTGGAGATCTTGACTGGAGAGGGAATCTGCCCCCCGGGAGGGCAGAGGGAAGGGACTGGATGGGGGCTAGGCTCTTGGAAGGAAAGATGATGACTGAAGAACCAGACACCCGCCTGAGCCCTCCTTCTCTTTAACCTGGCTAGTGATCGATGGGCCCCAGGACCTCCGAGTGGTGGCTGTGACGCCGACAACACTGGAGCTTGGCTGGCTGCGTCCTCAGGCCGAGGTAGACCGATTTGTGGTGTCCTACGTCAGTGCCGGCAACCAGAGGGTGCGGCTGGAAGTGCCCCCTGAAGCAGATGGGACGCTGCTGACTGACCTGATGCCAGGCGTGGAATATGTGGTGACTGTCACAGCGGAGCGGGGCCGGGCAGTCAGCTACCCAGCTTCCGTCAGGGCCAACACAGGTATGGCTGGCCAGAGGTTAGGGAAGGGCCCTGGTTTCCCAGCCTTGGATCCTCCTCCTCAGGAGCCCAGGCTCAGGGCTCACAGGCTCCTCTGAATGCATCTGACAGGTGTGTGGCAGTCTCGAGGCACCTGCTGGGGGCCTTGCTGTGTCCTGAGGCTACCGGGGAGACAGAGCCCCAGTAGCCTGGAGATGCCTGGAGTCCTGTAAGAAGGCTGCAGGTTAGCCTATGAAAGGAACCGCCCCAGGGAGAGAAGTGAATAGGAGATGCTGGCTGATCCAGTCAGTTAAGGGAGGTTCTTATTTAAATTTAGTTACAGGGACAGGCCTTTTGCTGATAGATCTTGTGGGACTGGAATTAGGCAGATTAGAGATCATCAGTCCTGTTGACTTTAGGATTGGAATTGCTGGGAGGTGGGTCTCACAGCAGTGATTTTCCACTAAACCTCGAGGTTTCTTAACAGATACCTGGATATTTTTCTTTTCCTGTGACAGGGGGACACCCACCTCGCTGTAGCTCACGTTCTCCTCCCGACTCCCCTTTCTCTCCTTCAGCTACAGGGCCCCACCCACGGGCTTCTCTCTTCTTTCTAGGGCACCAACAGTGGTGGGCTTGGAGGGGAATGGGGGGGCTCCGGGACACTGACCAATTTCCCTCCGTTCTCTTTCCAGGTGGGGCTGGGGCACAGGGAAGAGGCTTCTGGCTCTGGTGGGAGGGATCGAGGGAGGGGCTGCCGGGGAGGAGTGCCGGAGGGAGCTGCCACTGACCTGTTCTCCTCCCCTTTTTCGCCCCTGGCAGCACCAGGCCACTACAGTTACCCGGAGGTGCGCCCCCCAGCCCCGCCCCCCCAGACCCCGCCCCCGCCAGCCCCCGCCCCGCGGCCCCCCCGGCCCCCCCCGCCCCCCCGG
>NW_016819733.1:40244-68426 GCF_001698545.2 Rhinopithecus bieti | reverse complement strand
GGTCAAGCCTGTCCCAGCCCCCACGGCGGCCTTGGGGCAACCTGACGGCCGAGCTGAGCCGTTTCCGCGGCACGGTGCAGGACCTGGAGCGCCACCTGCGGGTTCACGGCTACCCACTGCGGGCCAACCAGACTTACACGTCGGTGGCGCGCCACATCCATGAATACTTGCAGCGGCGTCTGTTGGCCGCCGCCCCCGCCGGCTCCCCCGCACCCCTGACCCGCCACCCCCGCCCCACCGCCAGCCCTGACCCCGGCACCAGGAAACGGGACTCCAACCAGGGAATCTACGGCCTCTCGCCTGAAGGCGTCGACCGGGTGGCTGCGCCCCGCCACCCCAAGCCAGAGGTGCTGGGCAGTTCCGCCGATGGCGCGCTTCTCGTGTCTCTCGACGGGCTCCGCGGCCAGTTCGAGCGCGTGGTGCTGCGCTGGCGGCCTCAACCGCCTGCAGAGGGCCCCGGCGGTGAGCTGACCGTGCCGGGCACCACGCGCACCGTCAGCCTGCCCGACCTCAGGCCCGGCACCACCTACCACGTGGAGGTCCACGGGGTGCGGGCGGGGCAGACCTCCAAGTCCTACGCCTTCATCACCACCACAGGTAGCGTGGGCTGGGGCCACGGGACACCCATGCCTTGTCCAGCCTCACCTGCCGTTGGAGCCTGCATTCATGAGTTCCTTCTGCTGCCACTGGCACCCTTCTACCTTCAGGCCCTACCTGGCCGAGGCTCCAGGGGGCCCCAGGACAAAGCACAAGTCCAGTGTCCCTAGAAGACGTCCCCACCCCCAGGGTCCTGGCATCCATCCTGTGGATGCCTAAGGTCAAGGCAGCCCCTTCTTTGGGGTTTCCGGGACACTTCCAGAATTGCTATTTTAGGCCATAGAGGGGGATGTGGTTGGGGTGCCTGCAAAGATTCACTGGAGCAGTTTGAGTGGGCTGGGAATTGAAAACAGTGATTCCCCTTCTGACTCACTGTGGTGAGAGTGGCTCAAGACTGTGGTCAGTGGTTACTGTTTTCCACAACTGGGCCTTGACCTTGAAGGGAAACATCAGAACTGCGTGGGGGTGGCCTGGGTGCCATCAGGCAGCAACTGTATGTCGGGGAGGTGAAACCACTGCTTTTTGATCTGGCTTTTCAGACTCTCTGGCTCACTTTATGCTGATCTCTCCCACAGGAACGATGTCTGGGCTTGGGGAAAGGGCACCCTGTGGCTGCTGTGGGGCGGGTGGTGGACCTCTTCTTCCCCTATAGGGCCCAGATGCCACCTGACCTGGATGTCCACCCCCACGCCCTCTTTCTCTTCCCACTGCCCACTCTCCTCTTGCATCCTCCCTCTCTAACACCACTGTCTTTCTTCCAGGCTTCTCACTGCAGCACTAATGGAAGCCACCTGACCACCACCCAGTGGGGGGGATGTATGTGGGGAGGGACATGGAAGTCTCCGGGGGCTGGAGGTCATGGAAGCCTTGTGGGGTGAGGGATAGCAGGCTTTATTTTATTTATCACCTGCCTGAAGCGCAGGCCCATCTGCTCAGGAATGTGGTAGATGGGGGTGTTTGGAGGACTGGCTGACCTTTGGGAGGAGGGAGTGGCCCAGGTGATGGAACCAGAAGTAGAAGAGGGTAGGGCCCCAAGGCTCTTAAAGGCTGGAGGGCAGAACCTGGGGACTGGGGATCCCTTTCTCATTCTCATACTGGACTCTCCTCTTTTTCTCACCCTGCCCCTTCCCAGGGTCCTCACCCTCGGGCCTCTTGGGGACTACCGATGAACCTCCTCCCTCAGGCCCCTCGACGACCCAAGGGGCCCAGGCTCCTCTCCTGCAGCAGCGCCCCCAGGAGCTGGGAGAGTTGAGGGTCCTGGGCAGAGATGAGACAGGGCGCCTCCGTGTGGTCTGGACCGCCCAGCCCGACACCTTTGCCCACTTCCAGCTGCGCCTGCGGGTGCCCGAGGGGCCGGGGACACATGAGGAAGTGCTGCCAGGGGACGTCCGCCAGGCTCTGGTGCCTCCACCCCCTCCTGGGGCCCCGTACGAGCTGTCACTTCGTGGGGTCCCTCCTGGGGGCAAGCCCTCTGACCCCGTCATCTACCAAGGCATTATGGGTACATATTTGACTCTGCTCAGATCAATATCCTGAGATTGGGGGAGGAACTGGGGCTGTTGGGACTTCAGAGGTAGGGTGGATATTGAGGGGCCAGTGAAAGGCAGGGCTGGTGTTTGGGGCTAGATAGAGGAGAAAAGGAGAGAAAAGGAATTGCAGGTTCAGCAGGAAGATGGATCGAGGAGGATCTCAGAACAATGATGAGGATAGGTGGGGAGAGGGGAAAGAGGCAGAGGTAAAACGGCCAAGAGTGGGACAGAGATTCCAGGAGAGAGGCCGAAGGTCCCTGGCCCTCCATCTGCAGCTTTCCTTGCCCTTTCCCCTGCCCCTACTCTCCGGTTGCTCCTCTGCCCTTCCCTGCCCTGTAGATCTTTCAGGGTGGGCATGATAAGGCCTCTGGACACTGACTCTTAGCTCCCAGCACCTCATCCCTGAGAGCCTGGTTTGAGTGGACAGCAGTCCGTGGCCCCATCAGCCAGTTTCTGCTGGGGGTGAAGGCTCCTTGGGGCAGGGGGCTCCACAGCCATCAGGACTTCAGACATGGATGAGGTTTGCAGGACCAGCGAAAGACAGGTCCTGGAGTACCTGGCTTTCACACCCCCTCTTTGTTCCTCTCTGTGGGACCAGGGTGACTGACTCATCCCCTAGCTCCAGGTCAAGCTCAGAGAGGGTGGTAAGAAAGAAAGCACCAGGTGGTTTCAGCTCCTCCTCAGGTGGGCAGAGGAGCCTTCAGACTGCTCTGAAGCTGCAGTGGGGAGGCTTGGAACTCTCATACAGAACCCAGGGGGGACCTGAAACCCCCCAAAGATCCTGGGGTGCAGAGGGACCAAGACCCTGTGAGGAATGGATAAACTGTCACAAGGGAAGGAGCAGAGATTAAGAGGGAAATGCCTCTCTTCCAGGAGAGCTGGTCACTGAGGGGTGGGGAGATAGAGTCTTCCAGGGAGGGAGCTATCAAGGATGGAGTGAGGTGGGCAGGGGAGAGGGAAGGAGACACAGAAAAGAGAACAGTTGAGTCCACTATGCTTTGCTTTTGCCTCCCAAACTCCAGACAGGGATGAAGAGAAGCCTGGGAAGTCCTCAGGCCCACCACGCCTGGGTGAGCTGACGGTGACAGACAGGACCTCTGACTCCTTGCTTTTGCGCTGGACAGTCCCCGAGGGCGAGTTTGACTCCTTCGTGATCCAGTACAAAGACAGGGACGGGCAACCCCAGGTGGTGCCCGTGGAGGGGCCCCAGCGCTCAGCCGTCATCACCTCCCTGGATCCTGGCCGCAAGTACAAATTTGTCCTGTATGGGTTCGTTGGCAAGAAGAGGCATGGTCCCCTGGTGACTGAAGCCAAGATCTGTGAGTGACAGCAGCAACACCCTGCCCTCTGTAGTGCCCTGAAGGAGGTTTTCTCAATGCTTTGGGAGCCTGCTTTGGGAGGGAGCTCCAGGAAGGCTTCCTGGAGGCAGTGGTACATAAGCTGAATTCTGAAGGGAAAGTAGCGGTGGGGCAGGCACAGAGTTTGAGAAGCTCAGTGCAGCCTGAGGGAGTCACGATGATTGAGGTGGGGAGAGCATGGCCAGTAAGAGAATCACTGTCACAGTTTCCTCTGGCTGGAGAACAGGGCATGTGGGGGTGCCAAAGGGCCTGGTCTCAGGGCTTCCTGTGCTGTACTGAGGGGCTTGGGCCTCATTTGAAGGCCCCTAGAGGGCCTGTGAGGGTAAAGTGGGAGAGTGACGTGACTAGATATTTATCTTGCAAATAGCACGGTGGCTGCTGAGACTAGCTGGAGAAGTGAGTTAAGAGCTGGTAAGGCCTGGTAGGGTTGATCCTGCCTATAATCCCAGCACCTTGGGAGGCCAAGGCGGGAGGATCGCTTGAGGCTAGGAGTTTGAGACCAACCTGGCAACATAGTGAGAACCCCCATCTCTACTACAACAAAAGATATTAGCCAGGTGTGGTGGTGCGTGCCTGTAGTCCCAGCTCCTTGAGAGACTGAGGTGGGAGGATCGCTTGAGCCCAGGAGACCGAGGCTGCAGTGAGCCATGATTGTGCTACTGTACTCCAGCCTGGGTGCTATCCACACTCTGCACAGAGCAATACCCTGTCTCAACAAAAAAAAAAAAAAAAAAAAGAGAGATGATAGGTCAGTTGGGATGGTGGCAGTGGGGCTGGATGTGGGAGGCGGAAAGCAAGGTATACCAGGCAGTCCCCAGGGTTCTGGGTGAGACAGTCCCATTCCCTGCGGCAGGGAGCAGCAGAGGTGGGGAATAATGCCTTAGATAAACTTAGATCAACATCTAAGGGACACTTAAATAAATACCTTTTGTGCATTTATTGAGAGTCGGTTGTGATCAAGATGTTCAAAGAGGATCATCGCACTCCATAAAGCACACCTGGGAGGCATACCTACTTTATAGGTCAGGAGAACTGAGGCGCCAGAGTAGCAGTGTGGGCTTGGGGAAGAGACAGGGCCCCTGGAACCCCGGGGCCGCCTACACTCACAGCGGAGGCGGAGGAGGAAGGGCCCACAGGGTAGCTTGAGGAGTGACTTGCAGGGAGGCGCAGAACCAGGGAGGGTGCTGTCCTGGACTCCAGGAAGGAGGGCGTGGTTGGACTTGTCAGATTCCAGAACAGTGAATCAAGGGCTACGGAGTGTCCACAGGATTTAGCAATGGCAAGGCCACCACTGGCCTCCATGAGAGCTACTGCCTGGTGGAGGGGTGAAGCTGGATCGTGAGGGTGGTGGAGGTGAGGACGTGGCTACAATCAGTGTAGACATCACTTTCTGGAATCTGGGCTGGGAACGAGAGCAAAGAGGGAAGATGGAGGCGGAGAGAGATGCACACAGAATGGGGATGGGGAGGGGTGTGACAGTAGCTTGTTGAAATGCTGATGGCACAGCTGCTGGGGAGTGGAGGGTCAGTGCTGCAGGTGAGGGAGTCCATCCGTGGGTCAAAGTTCCGAAGGAGGAGGAGAGGCCTGCAGCATAGATGAGGGAGGCTGTCCCACATTAAAACACTTCAAGGATTGTGCTCTCCTCTCTCGGAGAAGAAGCCAGCTAGTAGTTAGGCTTGGAAGCAGTGGAGGTTGTACTGGGAAGATTTCCCTGGCTATGGAGATGTGAAAGGGCCTGGCTGGGCTCCCCTCTTTCTGAAGCTCCCTGCTGCTCCAGTTTGTGGTTGGAGGCTGAGCCACACTAGTCCACGCAGTGCTTCCATGCTGTTTGGAAGAAGGCACCCATTCCTTTAAGTGGACACCACTCCTCACCAGGGCACACAGCTTGGCAAGCAGAGTGCTGGCTGGATTTCAGTCCCTTTGTACTCCCTCAGCAAATGTACTTTTGTACAGTGAACAACCTGCACAGCCTCACACAGCATTCCCATGTGGCATTTGGCTTCCTCGTTCTCCTTGGACCTAAGTCCCTCCCTTCTCTCTACCCGCTCTTCCTAGTGCCTCAGAGTCCAGGGACTCCACCCCGTCTGGGAAACCTGTGGGTGACAGACCCTACCCCAGATTCACTGCACCTCTCCTGGACTGTCCCTGAGGGCCAGTTCGACACCTTCATGGTCCAGTACAGGGACAGGGATGGACGGCCCCAGGTGGTACCTGTGGAAGGGCCTGAGCGTTCATTGGTTGTCTCCTCACTGGACCCTGACCACAAGTACAGATTCACTCTGTTTGGAATCGCAAACAAGAAGCGGTATGGCCCCCTCACGGCTGATGGCACCACTGGTGAGTAGCAACCACCTCAGCCCCCATGTGACCCCTTCTCAGCCCTCTGCACACTCGCCTTCAGCCTGAAACCAGCTGGGATCCCCCAGGAAGACAGCTGACTCCAGCTTCCTGGCCCCACTCCTGAGCTGAGGGGCAGCCAGACTCCCCCGCACTGCTGGGCCCCTTCCATCCCAAGCAGCAGCTCCCCGAGGCCCAGAAGGTGTGTCATACCCTGGCTGTGTCAGGCTTCCCAGAAGTTTAGCTCTCAAATTAATGGACTAGTGACCTCCCACCCGCCGTAGGTGTGACAGCCCGTCCAAACCCCAAGCCCCAGTCTCCCAGGCTGCCAGTTCAGCACCTGGCTGGATCTGCTTGTTTACAGCTCCAGAGAGGAAAGAGGAGCCCCCCCGCCCCGAGTCCCTGGAGCAGCCCCTCCTGGGGGAACTGACAGTGACCGGTGTGACCCCAGATTCTTTGCGCCTCTCATGGACGGTGGCCCAGGGCCCCTTCGACTCGTTCATGGTCCAGTACAAGGATGCACAGGGGCAGCCTCAGGCAGTGCCTGTTGCGGGGGATGAGAATGAGGTTACTGTCCCCGGCCTGGATCCTGACCGGAAGTATAAGATGAACCTCTACGGGCTTCGTGGCAGGCAGCGTGTGGGGCCCGAGTCTGTGGTGGCCAAGACTGGTGAGTCATGGCTGCCAGGCCTCCCTCCCCTGCTAGCCCCATCCTGTGAGCAGGACTTGGCTGGGGCTCCTTCCAGCCTCCCTCCACCTTCGCCTTCTCAGCTCATTTTGCCAAAGCCTCCACCCACTTCCTCCCCCACTGCTCTCCTATCCTCTGCATGCGAGGTCCCCGTTATCCAGCCTCCAGCTCCTCATCTCTTTCTCAGCCTCACTTCTTCATCTCCAAGGGCAGGTCCTATTTTCCCCCATTCCAAGCACCTGGACTCATCCTTCCACCTGGAGCTGTCCTCCCCACAGATGTCCTCACCATTCGGTCACTGTGTTCTCACCCCTCAGTTTTTACTGGGCTCCTTCATGGTCTGGTTTGGGCCATGGTCACTTCTGGGCTTCTGTCACCTGCTGCCCACACCTTCCTGCCATTTCTGCTGTATTCAGAGGTGGCAGATCCAAGTGACAAGAGCACCACATTTCTCTAGCCTTTCTCAGCATGAAGAGGACTTCTCCCAGCTCCCGACTCCTTGACTCCCAACCCGCTTGGAACAGGGCAAAGGGATTGCATTCAGCCCAGCATCCCAGCCTGTTCCTCCATGTCTCCAGTCTTTCCCTGTCTGGTGCCATTCCCCTAGCCTGTGAATTATTTGATAAGAGATAGTGTGGATAGTGGTTAGGAGCAAAGACTCCAGAGCCAACTGCCTGAGTCTCCCTACCAGCCTTGCAACTTGCTTCCTGGAGGACCTTGTGCAAATTGCTTAACCTCTCTGTGCCTCAGCTTTCCCTCCTGTCAGGTGGGGATAATGGTTACTACTGCACAGAGCTGTTGGAATGACATGAGTTAATATACATATAACACTTAGGCTAGACATGGGGCACGGTGGCTCATGCCTATAATCCCAGTACTTTGGGAGGCTGAGGCGGGTGGATCACAAGATCAGGAGATCGAGACCATCCTGGCTAACATGGTGAAACCCTGTCTCCACTAAAAATATAAAAAATTAGCCAAGCATGGTGGCGGGCACCTGTAGTCCCAGCTACTCAGGAGGATGAGTCAGGAGAATGGCGTGAACGCGGGAGGCGGAGCTCTCAGTGAGCCGAGATCGCACCACTGCACTCCAGCCTGGGTAACAGAGCGACTTCATCTCAAAAAACAAAAACAAAAATAAACCACCCTCACACACTTAGAATAGTGGTTGGAGCAGCAAAGCATTTTCAGAGCGAGCTGCAATTTCTCCCTGACTCTCTCACTTCCCAGTAATCTTTTTTCCTCCCCACCTCCCTCCCTTCCTCTGGGCTGTCATTCTTGCCAATTCTTTCCTCAATCTGCTATCCCAAAGTAGTCCCCCATGTAGCGGGTCACAGAAGGGCTGGCTTCCCTTGTGCCACAGTCTCCCCACGCCATGGAGCCTCAGCAGAGACCTAACTGCAGGGGGCGGGTAGGTGCCCACAAGGCTGTGATTCCAGAGCCAGCCGGGGAAGGGCACGGCCCTCCCTGGATCCCACTCACCCAGAATTTTTCTCCCACTCGTGCCTGGAGCCCTGCCTTAGCAATTCATTCCTTGAGGTTAAAGGGGAGGGAGGGGCAGGGCTGCCTGGGGAGGCCACAGCAGGAGCACATTCCATGGTCAGATCCTCATATGAGGGGTGGGGCAGCCACAGTGCCCTGGGGAGGGTGCAGGTAGGAAGAGGCCTCACTGCCCTCCTCACTGTCTGAGGTCAGCACTGTCAGTGAACATGGTTTGGAAGAATCCTCAGCGGCTTCCTCTCTTCCCATCTCAGCTCCTTTCTCAGACACAAAGGGAGACCCCCTCACCCCCACAGAACCCCTAGAGCAGGGTGGGGCAAGGGCTGTCTCAGCCCTTTCCATCTGTGAGTGACCCAATGGTGAATACAAAGGCTACAGAGCCCCTGAGCCCACAGCGTAAGGGCGCGTCCATGGCTGTCCTCTGTGGGCAGCAGCAAAGCCAGCAGCCCTTCATGCCTCTGCCTCTTCTCTCAGCTCCTCAGGAGGATGTGGACGAGACCCCCAGCCCCACAGAACTCGGCACGGAGGCCCCAGAGTCCTCTGAGGAGCCGCTCCTGGGGGAGCTGACAGTGACAGGATCCTCCCCTGACTCGCTGAGCCTCTCCTGGACCGTCCCCCAGGGCCGCTTCGACTCCTTCACTGTGCAGTACAAGGACAGGAATGGGCGGCCCCAGGCGGTGCGTGTTGGGGGCGAGGAGAGTGAGGTCACCGTGGGGGGCCTGGAGCCCGGGCACAAGTACAAGATGCACCTGTACGGCCTCCACGAGGGACAGCGCGTGGGCCCGGTATCCGCCATGGGCGTGACAGGTGAGTGAAGGGCAGGGGCCTGCTTTGGTTCCCTCCCACTGCTGGCTCCCAGCTTCCCTATAGCCAGTTGCTCTCCTTGCTCCAGTGGAACCTTGAGGCCACCTGCCAGGGGAAGACCTGGAAAGAGTATATCACTGGGGACTGAGTTACCACCAGCTTTCATGGCCCTGAGCAAGTTTTAAATTTTCTGCGCCCCTGTTTCCTTGTCCGTAAAATGGGGACATCTACTTCACAGAGCTATTGTGAGGGTTAAGTGAGTTAACAGATGTAAAGCATCAAGAATGGGCCTGGCAAAAGTAAATATGCTGCCAGTGTCTGCTGTGAGAATTGTTATAAATATTCTTACTCTGGGGTCTGCTTTGTGCCCTTTGGCTGGTTCAGTTACTTGATCAGAATGCACATGACTCTAAGGCCATACCACCCTGAAGATGCCCCATCATCTTCTCTGATCTCAGAAGCTAAGCAGGGTCAGGTCTGGTTAGTACTTAGATGGGAGAATGTGCATGAGACACTGGCCTCTTCATCAGTACAGCTTGAAGCAAGCTTTCTCTTCTTTCTAGTCTTTTCCGTTTTTTGTTTTTGGTTTTGGTTTTTTTTTTTTTTTTTTTTTGAGACAGTGTCTCACTCTGTTGCCCAGCCTGGAATGCAGTGGCATGATCTCAGCCCACTGCAACCTCTGCATCCCAGGTTCAAGTGATTCTCCTGCCTCGGCCTCCCAAGTAGCTGGGACTGCAGATGTGTGCCACCACACCTGGTTACTTTTTTATATTTTTAGTAGAGACGGGGTTCACCATGTTGACCAGACTGGTCTTAAACTCCAGATCCTCAAGTGATCCACCCACCTCGGCCTCCCAAAGTTCTGGTATTACAGGGGTGAGCCACCACACCTGACCACAAAGCTTTCTCTTTCTTGTTTCTTTCTTTCTTTCTTTTTTTTTTTTTTTTTTTTTTGAGACTGAGTCTTGCTCTGTTGCCCAGGTTGGAATGCAGTGATGCAATCTTGGCTCACTGCAACCTCTGCCTCCCAGGTTCAAGTGATTCTCCTGCCTCAGCCTCCCGAGTAGCTGGGATTACAGGCACGCACCACCATGCCTGGTTAATTTTTGTATTTTTAATAGAGATGGCGTTTTACCATGTCAGCCAGGCTGGTCTCAAACTCCTGACCTCAAGTGATCCACCTGCCTTGGCCTCCCAAAGTGTTGGGATTATAGGCGTGAGCCACCGCACCCGGCCACAAGTCTTTCTTTACTACTCATCCAGTGAGTGACTTTACAGCAAAGAAGAACATCCCTTCCACCCTCTCTCTCAGGCCTGGTTACAGGGCCACATCCATCGCCACACAGGCCCAGTCTGGGCACCTCCTCTCCAGGGCCAGAGCCCAAGAGGCTGAGTGGGCAGCAGTGCCTCTGGGACCCTCGGGCTGACCTGCCCGGTTTGGTCACAGTGAGGGGAATCTCTTTTTTTCCCTTTGCTCACAGAAACAAAGACACACCTTTCTCAAAAATAACTTTTACTGTAAGGGGAAAGATTAAAAAATTAAAAGTAGAGAAATAGATAGTTTTCCAGATCATGGTTTCTATAATTCCACCAAGCTCAGCCTCATCATGACTTGGTTGATTTCATTTCCAGAACCTTCCACCCTCAATTTATTTTCTTTGCCTCAGTCAGCCCTGAGAAGAGGGAGAGAACAAAACCACCCTGAGTGACTCTCCTTGGGGCCTGAGGTTGTAGGGTGGAGGCTGGTGCCAGACCCAGACATGCTGCCAAGGCTGCTCCTGGAGTGACCCTCCCTCTGCCCTTCTGTCCCAGGGACCCACACTGGGCTCTGTGAGGCCCTGTGCCTGGTCCCTGGAGTAAGGATTGGCTCCACCAGGCACTGAGGCGGTGCAGTAGAGATAAATGGAGTTTGGGAATCTGACAAACTGAGTTCCTTCCTGTCTTCCTCTATTCTCAGCTGAGTGATTTTTTTTTTTTTTAGACAGAGTCTTGCTTTATCACCCAGGCTGGAGTGCAGTGGTGTGATCTCGGCTCACTGCAACCTCTGGTTCCCAGATTCAAGCAGTCCTCCTGCCTCAGCCCCCCAAGTAGCTGGGCTTACAGGCATGCGCCACCACACCCGGCTAATTTTTGTATTTTTAGTAGAGACAGGGTTTCACCGTGTTAGCCAGGCTGGTCTCGAACTTCTGACCTCAGGTGATCCACCCACCTCAGCCTCCCAAAGTGCTGGGATTACAGGTGTGAGGCAGCGGGCCCAGCCAGCTGTGTGATCTTGAAAACCTTACCTCCTCTCCTGGAACCTCAGCTTCCTCATATTCGGGGGGAGTAAGCGCCGCCCAGCTTGTTGTCACAGTTAGAGGTGGTGATGTGACATGTCTGGCATCTTCTCAGCTCATTCGTCTTTTGCTCAGACCTTCCCGCGAGGGAGTCCCTGTATACCCATGTTCTAATGCTGGATATTTTGAAACATGTATTTTACACGTCCTGGATAAAATAGATGAGGCCCTTTAGGAAAGAAATGGGCATCAATGCACATTTTCAGAGCAGCAAAGGGACGAAGCAGCTGGAGTCCGCCAAGCTGGAGGCTGTGCCTGGCAGATACACAATGTAGTTGTCAGGGGGAGAGGTGCGTGGAGCTCATTAGACACACTTCTAAATTGGAAAAGGACTGTCCCACATGCAGCATGGGGACTGCCAGAGTCATGAATCGTTATAATTGCACCTTTCCAATTAATCCAAACCACCAGCAATAAAGCTTGATGGTGAAGGACATTTTCATTCCCTCATGGAAAGAAGTGCAAAGAGGGCAAAAAGGAGCAGGGAATGGGTGCTGCGGGAACAAGTAAGGTTAGAAGGCAAATGAAATGAGAGAAAATGCCCAGCCTGGTACCTGTAAATAGCAGATGTTCAATACATGGTGGTCACTCTGCTCCCTCCCACCACCTCAGCTGCCTCCACACTGGCCCTCCCCTGCCTGACTCTTTTCTGTCTTCCTGAGGCCTGGTCACCAGCCTGTTTTAAGCAGGTGTCACTTGCCTGGAGCCTTGTCTTGTCCTCCCAAGGAAGCCAGAGAAGCAAGTTCTTAGGAGCCCCACCCATCCAGTCACCTTCTCGCCATTTTGCCTCTTGGGACCACCCTCTAGTTCACTGGCTAATGAGTGCTTCCTCATGCGGGAGTGGTGGGGATCTGCAGGTCCTGAGCCCAGACCTGCAGACCACTCACTATTTTACAGACATTTGTGGAGTGCCTACTCTGTGCCAGGCACTGGGACACAGCAGTGAATTAAGCAAAGCTCCTGCCTGAGGGGTCACATTCTAGTGGAGGGGGACAGGTAACAAATTGCACAAATATGTCAGTGGCACCAGATGTGACAGTGATCAGTGGTGGAGAAAAGCAGAACCTAGTAGGGGGACAACAAGGGCCTCGCAGAGAGGGCAGTGTCTGAGGAAAACCCTGAAGGAGATGAGAGAACGGCCACCTAGGTATTTGGGGAAAGAGTGTCCCAGACAGAAGGAAGAACAAATGCAGAGACTGGCAGGCGGAAAGCAGCCCCAGATGTCTGCAGACAGTGAGGAATGCAGTGTGTTTTGGGGTGGAGTTGGAGGAGGGCAGGCAATAGGGAATGAACTAAGAGATGAATACGGGACCTTAGAGGCCACTGCAGGACTTGGATTTCACCCTGAGTGAGGTAGAAGCCACTGCGGGAACCAGCTCTGGCTAATGTGTTAACAGGATTCTTCTGGCTGCAGACCCAACAGACCAAAGAGGGGTGAGGGCAGAAGGTGGTGACCTGGGAGAACGTTGTGATAATCCAGGAGGAGACGGTGATGCTTGGAGGTGGCAAGGAGGGGTCAGATTCTGAAGGTAGTGACAACAGGATGTACCCACAGGGCGGATGTGGAGTGTAAGAGAGGATTCGGGGATGACTCCGGGGGTTTTGATCTGAGCAGCTGGAAGAATGAAGTTGTAATCTTGGCTGGGTGTGGAGGCTCACGCCTGTAATCTCAGCACTTTGGGAGGCTGAGGCGGGCGGATCATCTGAGGTCGGGAGTTCGAGACCAACCTGACTGACATGGAGAAACCCCATCTCTATTGAAAATACAAAACTAGCCGGACATGGTGGCATATGCCTGTAATCCCAGCTACTCGGGAGGCTGAGGCAGGAGAATCGCTTGAATCCGGGAGGTGGAGGTTGCGATGACCTACGAGCACACCATTGCACTCCAGCCTGAGCAACAAGAGCGAAACTCTGTCTCAAAAAAAAAAAAAAAAAAAAAAAAAGTTGTAATCTTACTGAGGTGGGGAGGCTGTGGCTGGAGCAGGTGTCGGGAAGCTTGGAGGCTCAGTTTTGCACTTGTTGAGTTTGACACACAAGTAGGCCTCCAAGGAAGAAGACACTGCACAAACACTAGTCTGGGATTCAGGGGAGGTCTGGACAGAGGGTATAAATCTGGAGTCACTGGCATATAGATGGAATTTCAGCACTTTCCCAGGGTGTCAGTGACAGCTGACACTCTTCTCCCCCAACAAGTGTAGCCTCAGACACCAGGCAGGGACCTAGTGAAGGATTGTTGGCCAGACAGATGTTCAGATCAATGCACTTTTACATCAAAACCATCTTGCAGTTTCCACAAATGCAACAGACATCACTGGGTGTGGTGGCTCACACCTGTAATCCCAGCACTTTGGTGGATGAGGCAGGTGGATCACCTGAGGTCAGGAGTTTGAGACCAGCCTGGCCAACATGGCAAAACCCTGTCTCCACTAAAAGTACACACACACACGCACAAAATTAACCAGGCATGGTGGCACACACCTGTAGTCCTAGCTACTTGGGAGGTTGAGGCAGGAGGATCGCTTGAACCGGGGAGGCAGAGGCTGCAGTGAGCCGAGGTCGCCCACTGCTCTGGGTGACAGTGAGACTCCATCTCAAAAAAATAATAAAAATAAAAAATGACTAGACATCATTACTATAAGAAAAGGGGGGTTCTTTACTAACAGCCGCCTACCATCTCTGTCCCAGCCCCACAACAAGAAGAGACCCCTCCAGCCACCAAGCCCCCTCTGGAGCCACGCCTAGGAGAGCTGACAGTGACAGACGTGACCCCCAACTCCGTGGGCCTCTCCTGGACGGTCCCTGAGGGCCAGTTTGACTCCTTCATGGTCCAGTACAAAGACAAGGATGGGCAGCCTCAGGCGGTGCCGGTGGCTGCAGACCAGCGGGAGGTCACGATCTACAACCTGGAGCCTGAGAGAAAATACAAGATGAACATGTATGGACTACATGATGGGCAACGCGTGGGCCCCCTGTCTGTGGTCACCATGACGGGTGAGTAATGGGGGGACTCAGTCCCCATCTCTGGTTATCCAGAGCTCCCCACTCCATGGTCCTTCTCCCAGCCCTGCCTTGGTACCACTGCACCCTCACTGAGGGGCTGGACCCTGCCAGTCTTTCTGTTCCCTGACCCCTTTACTCCTCCCAGGGCTGGAACCTTCTCAGCCCTCCAGCTCCTTCCCCACCTCCACTCTGCCCCCCACCTAGGGGAATGTGGCCTAAATCCAACCACAGACTTTCTCTCCCCCTCTCCAACTGCCCATAGCTGTTTCCACCCCTTCTCTTTACAACCCTGCTGTGACTTGGACACAGCTGCCACCTCCCGCTTCTGCCCTTTTTTGTTGAGGCGAAGTGCTGCATATCCTGAGTCCCTTCTCAGGAGTCCTCTGCCACCCGCCTGCACTGCGTTCCATCCTGGCCCACGCGAGTTTTCATCTCTCCGGGAGCCCGCCCTTGCTCTTGCTCCAGGTTCCTTCCTGCCCCTCATGGTTTCCTGGGCACAGGTTCTCCACAACTTTTGTGCTGTGGCATCTGGTGAAACCCCTACCCCACCTCAAGGCAATGTTTTTAAATCTGTAAAATAAGATGTATAGGATTACAAAGGAAACAAATTATATTCATAGACAGTTATCAAAATATTTCTTTTTTATTTTTGAGATGGAGTTTCGCTCTTGTCACCCAGGCTGGAGTGCAATGGCGCAATCTTGACTCACTGCAACCTCCACTTCCCGGGTTCAAGCAATTCTCCTGCCTCAGCCTCCCAAGTAACTGGGATTACAGGCACGCACCACCACACCCAGCTAATTTTTTGTATTTTTAGTAGAGACAGGATTTCACCATGTCGGCCAGGCTGGTCTCAAACTCCTGACCTCAGGTGATCTGCCCACCTCGGCCTCCCAAACTGCCAGGCGTGAGCCACTGCACCTGGCCCAAAATATTTCTTAAAAATCCAAATTTATGATTTAGTAATACTTGAACTTATTGACTAGCTCATTAAATAACAGGACTTGGTGGCGTGTTTACTAAACTACAAAATTTAGAAGCAGTGATAGATATAAAAGGTATTTTAAAGTTTCTGCAATAACTCTAAGGTGACATGAAAACATCTGTGGTTTATATCGGTAACAAAGTCACAATAATTCTACTCTGGTTGGTTTTCTATATTAGTTTTTGAAAGAAATGCGGCATTCCAGTTAGAGGTCTGGAAATAAAGGTGTAACTATTCCCCATCTCAGTTCACAGCCCCCTTGAGGCCCTCAAAACCCAGGGGTTCTCCCCTCAGAGATCTCAACCATGTTCTTTGTCTTCCCAAATCCCAGCTCCCCTCCCACCAGCCCCAGCCACGGAGGCCTCCGAGCCTCCCCTGGAGCCACGCCTAGGGGAGCTGACAGTGACGGATGTAACCCCTGACTCTGTGGGCCTCTCGTGGACAGTCCCTGAGGGTGAATTCGACTCCTTTGTGGTTCAGTACAAGGACAGGGACGGGCAGCCCCAGGTGGTGCCTGTGGCTGCAGACCAGCGGGAGGTCACCGTCCCTGGCTTGGAACCCTCCCGCAAGTACAAGTTCCTGCTCTTTGGGATCCAGGACGGGAAACGACGCAGCCCAGTCTCTGTGGAGGCAAAGACGGGTGAGAGGGCCCCCCCCACAGCTGAGCCTGAGGCCACAGCCTTCCCACCCTTCTCTTCACTCCCTCTACTGAGTCTTGCCTTTGTCCACCTGCTCTGTCTCATTTGAAAAGCCACCTGGTGCTAGTATGGTGACTCATGCCTATAATCCCAGCACTTTGGGAGGTCAAGGCAGGTGGATCCCTTAAGGTCAGGAGTTTGAGACCAGCCTGGCCAACATGGCAAAACCCTGTCTCTACTAAAAAGACAAAAATTAGCTGGGTATGGTGACGGGCGCTAGTAATTCCAGCTACTCGGGAGTCTGAGACACAAGAATCACTTGAACTCGGGAGGTGGAGGCTGCAGTGAACCAAGATCGCGCCACTGCACTCCAGCCTAGGTGATAGAACGAGACTCTGTCTCAAAAAAGACCAAGAAAAAAAAAGAAAGAAAGAAAGAAAAGCCACAGAGCAGATGAGGACCAGGAGACTGGGCCCAGTTCCTGGGTCTGCTCTCCGCTGCTGACTCTGCCTTTCTTCTTGTAATTTCTACTTTTGTTGTGTTGGATGAGGGAAGCCCCTGCAGGCCTCTTGCTGCAGGGTGGATGTGGGAGCCTGGGGGTGCTGGGAGAAGGGGTGAGGAGAGCCAGGAGCCCTTCCTGCCTTGCGAATCCATTACCTCCTGAGAGTCTTTGCTGTCTCCCCTATGACTCTCACCCAGGTTCTCACCCTCCTAGCTCAGGCCTGTCTGGGCCCATATGTGCCTCCTACAGAGGCTGTCCTTCCTTCTCTGCCCTCCTTCTGGAGCCTCAGAAATTGGGAACCAGAGGAGCCCAGCCCAGCTGTGCCCCTTTCGGAGGGTTCAGTCCAGGCCCTCCCCTGCCCCTGGGGGCTCCCTGTTGCCAGAAAACTTGAAATAACAATGTCGTCAGCATCCTCACCATCCAGGAAGGCAGCAGGCCAGCTCCTTCTCAAGCCCTGGGATGGCTCCTCAGGCAGACACTAGATCCCTTCCCTGCCTGAGCTCCCCAGCTTCATCCCCCTCAACATTCTCACAGGCAGCCCACGCTTCTTCACCAGGTCCCATGGGAGCCTTAGTTCTCCCAGGCCAGCCAGTGAGAGTAAGAAAGGGAATGGAGAAGGAGTGAGAGCTACCTGTGTCATATCATCCTGCCTCCCCCACCTGCTGTCTGCCCCCATCAGGGATCCTGTGCTCCTCGGGGCTGGCCAAATCACTCCTTTCCTCAGGGGCCAGCCAAGTCATGTGCTCCTGGGTAAGAGGAGATAGAGACCCAGTCTGCAAGAAGCTGCACCCTGCTGGGGAAGCAGTCTGTGAGAGGTGGAAAGAGGCTGGACAGAAAGGGGAGTAAGATGAGGCAGGGAGCTAGGGAATCTCTTTTCCCAGAGGTGACTCAGGACAGGTGACCCTCCCAACTTGGGTCAAGGGGAGAGAGGCGTGGACCGATGGAGACGGTGATGAGGATGGGAGGTGATGGAAATATTTTGGGGAAGCACTGAGCATTTGGGCAGTTCTGGGTTTTTCCAGCCCCAGAGGGAGGCAGTCAAGGAGTCGTTGTGGAAAAAATAAACACAAGAACCTTTCCTCTCCATCAGTTGCCCGAGGTGACGCCAGCCCAGGGGCCCCACCTCGCCTTGGGGAGCTGTGGGTGACAGACCCCACCCCAGACTCACTGCACCTCTCCTGGACAGTCCCTGAGGGCCAGTTCGACTCTTTTGTGGTCCAGTTCAAGGACAAAGAAGGGCCCCAGGTGGTGCCCGTGGAGGGCCACGAGCGCTCTGTCACCGTCACCCCTCTGGACGCCGGCCGCAAGTACAGATTCCTCCTCTATGGCCTCCTGGGCAAGAAGCGCCATGGCCCCCTCACTGCCGACGGCACCACGGGTGAGGGGCATTCCCTGCAGGTCCCTGCCCTGCTCCCCTCAGGCCAAGCGGCAGATGATCACTTGTGGTGGCTGCCATTACCATTATTTGGCCCCAGCCACTCGGCTCAGATCCAGCTCCCCACGTCCCTGCACAAGCCCCTAGCACAGCCCAGCAGGACTCAGCCACGCAAAGCCCTGTCTCCAGACCTCTCGATCCTGCCCTTCGAGGTCACCCAGGCTTCCAGAAACAGCTCAGCCGTTTCCTCTCCGTGTCTCCATCTCAGAGGCCCGGAGTGCTATGGACGATACTGGAACAAAACGTCCCCCAAAACCCCGTCTGGGGGAGGAGCTGCAGGTGACCAGCGTGACCCAGAACTCCGTGGGCCTCTCCTGGACAGTCCCTGAGGGCCAATTTGACTCCTTTGTGGTCCAGTACAAGGACAGGGATGGGCAGCCCCAGGTGGTGCCCGTGGAGGGCAGCCTCAGGGAGGTCAGTGTGCCGGGCCTGGACCCCGCCCACAGGTACAAGCTGCTGCTCTACGGCCTGCACAGTGGCAAGCGTGTGGGCCCCATCTCGGCCGTCGCCATAACTGGTGAGTGTGCAGCAGCTGGAGCACCTGTGCCTCCTTCCTGCCTGGCTCTCCAAGTCTGACTGAGCCATAAGATCTCTGAACTTCCCATTTTATATCATTTCCATTGATCCAGAAAGTTTCCTTGTGCCGCTTTAGAGTCCATTGCCCCAGCCCCAGCCTCCAGCAACCACTGTCTGCTTTCAGTCATTCTGGAGACAGCATTTTGGCTTTCCGTATAATGGAATCACAATACGCAGTCTCTTGTGTTTTGTTTATTGCACTTAGCACAATGCTTTTGAAATTCACCCACGTGCAGCAAAAGCTGGTCTTTCGATTGTTGATTGCTTGCCCTCACTCCCTCTCCTCCCTCACTTCTCCTGAGAGTCTGGGTGCAGCAACAGACCAGCCATCTGTCTCTACCTGTCTCTGTGAACCAGCCCGCAGGGAAGACACGGAAAATGAGACTACGGCCCCAACCCCTCCAGCGCCTGAGCCTCTCCTCGGGGAGCTGACAGTGGAGGAGGCCACGCCGCACACCCTGCATCTCTCCTGGATGGTGACTGAGGGAGAATTTGACTCCTTCGAAATCCAGTACACAGATAGAGAAGGGCAACTCCAAACGGTCCGTACAGGAGGCGACCAGAATGACATCACCCTCTCTGGCCTGGAATCTGACCACAGATACCTGGTGACCCTGTATGGATTCCGCGATGGGAAACATGTGGGTCCTGTCCATGTCGAGGCCCTGACAGGTGAGAACTCTGCCCACTGTGCCTCCTTTCAGATGGCTGGGAGAGTCCAGAGGAGAGCAGAGTCCCGTAGATACTCTGCCCACCTCAGTCCTCTCTTTCCATGTCTCTGTCCAGTCCCGGAGGAGGAGGAGCCTTCGGAACCTCCCACCACAACCCCCGAGCCCCCCATCACGCCTCACCTGGGGAGCTGACCGTGACAGATGCCACCCCCGACTCCCTCAGCCTGTCCTGGACAGTTCCTGGGGGCCAATTTGACCACTTCCTGGTCCAGTACAGGAACGGAGACGGGCGGCCCAAGGCGGTGCGGGTGCCAGGGCATGAGGATGGGGTCACCATCTCGGGCCTGGAGCCAGACCACAAATACAAGATGAACCTGTACGGTTTCCACAGTGGCCAGCGCATGGGCCCTGTGTCTGCCATCGGGGTGACGGGTGAGTGGACAGTGGGAGCCACAGGGTGGGAGCTATGGGAGGGCCACCTCTTGCTCTTTGGTGATGACTGGTGGGGAATGTGACAGGGGTCTGGTCGGCACCATAGACTTGCTTGTGGCTGGGGCTGGGGCTCCCCTTGGGCCTTCCTGTGAGGTTGACCCCTGTCTCCTCCTGAGCGGAGAGGGGCCGTCGGGAGCTTTGCTGTGCTGGTGGCTGTCCCAGGTCCCCCACAGTTGACCCTGGAACTTGTCATGTGTCAGCTGATCAGGACCACCCAGCCCCAAGAATGGGCTTCTCTGAAATGACCTCAGGTCCCCCAGTCATAACCTTGGCTTCTCTCTCCTTTTCCCCAAGTCCCAAGGACATCCCCCAGGGACCCTGCCTCACTCTCTCTGTGTCCTTTTTTTCTCAGCTGCAGAGGAAGAGAACCCCAGCCCCACAGAACCCAGCACAAAGGCCCCGGAGCCCCCCGAAGAGCCGCTCCTGGAGGAGCTGACAGTGACAGGATCCTCCCCTGACTCGCTGAGCCTCTCCTGGACCGTCCCCCAGGGCCGCTTCGACTCCTTCACCATGCAGTACAAGGACAGGGATGGGCGGCCCCAGGTGGTGCGTGTTGGGGGCGAGGAGAGCGAGGTCACTGTAGGGGGCCTGGAGCCCGGGCACAAGTACAAGATGCACCTGTACGGCCTCCACGAGGGGCGGCGTGTGGGCCCGGTGTCCGCTGTGGGCGTCACGGGTGAGTGTGCACTGCAGAGCCCTCTGGGTTGGGTCTTAGGAAATTGCAGCCTCCAGCATCTCTTCCACTAGGGACCCAGGATCCCAAGACCTCAAACCTATAATGCACCCTGTTCGCTAAAGCCTCAGGATGGGTGTGATCTGGGGACAGAGAGAGCAAATCCAGGAGAAGTGTCAGAGCCATGTGGGAGAGGCTCCCGGGGACAGGCCTCTCGGGAGGTGATTCACGGGCTGGTTTGTGGCTCTCTGCTTTTCCTCGGAACTCTATAGAGAACTCTTTTTGTGAGATTGGAACACATTTTTGAAATACAAATTAATTAAATTAATAAGTATTTGTTAAATAAAATTTCAAATGTATAAATAGAAAGAATAGTACAAAGACCTCAGGTACCCATCACCCTGCCACCCTCCTTCAATCAAATATCAACTTCTGGCCAGTCTGACTCATCTCTGCTCCATTGATTTCCTCCACTAGAATCACTAGAATGTTCTTTCTTTCTTTCTTTCTTTCTTTCTCTTTCTTTCTTTCTTTCTTTCTTTCTTTCTTTCTTTCTCTTTCTTTCTTTCTTTCTTCTTTCTTCTTTTTCTTTCTTTCTCTCTCTCTCTCTTTTTCTTTCTCTCTTTCTCTCTCTTTCTCTCTCTCTCTCTGTCTCTCTCTCTCCTTCTTTCCTTCTTTCTTCCTTTCTTTTGACAAGGTCTCACTCTGTCACCTAGGCTGGAGTCTACTGGCACAGTGAGAATTCACTGCACTGCAGCCTCAACCTCCTGGGCTTAAGGGATCCTCCCACTTCAGCCTCCCAAATAGCTGGGACTACAAGCGCACTCCATCATGCCCAGCTAATTTTTTGTGTTTTCTGTAGAGACAGGGTTTAGCCATGTTACCCAGGCCAGTCTCGAACTCCTGGGCTCAAGTGATCCTCCCACCTCAGCCAAAGTAATGGGATTCCAGGTGTGAGCCGCCACACCTGGCCTGAATGTTTTCTTTATTAACACCTTCATTGAGATATAATTCATGTGGCATAAAATACACTTGTTTTAAGTGTACAGCTTACTGATTTTAGTATCTTTACCTACTTGTGCAGCCATCATCACAATCTAATTTTAGAACTTTTCCATCACCCCCAAAAGAAATCTTGGGTTCAGACCCATTCCTATCTCAGCCCTAGTTTATAAACTAATCTAATTTTTTCTCTGTAGATTGCTTTTTCAGGACATTTCGTATAAATGGAATCACACAATATGTATCCTTTTGTGTCTGGCTTCTTTCACTGAGCATAATGTTTTTGAGGTTCATCAATGTAGCATGTAGAAGTACTACATTTACTACATTGCTATTGATTGATTGATTGACTGATTGATTTTTTTTTAAGACAAATTCTCACTCTATTGCCCAGGCTACAGTGCAGTGGCATGATCATAGTTCACTGCAGCCCCAAAATTCCAGGCTCAAGCCATCTCAGCCCCCCAAGTAGCTGGGACCACAGGTGCTTGCCACACACTCAGCTAATTTTTAAAATTTTAAAATTTTTTTGTAGAGATGGGGTCTCCCAATATTACCCAGGCTGATATCAAACTCCTGGCTTCAAGGAATCCGCCTGCCTGGGCCTTACTTACAAAGTGCTGGGATAACAGGCATGAGCCACCTGCTCTCAGTCACTACATTGCTTTTTATTGCCAAACGGTATTGCATTGTATGGTTATACTACTGCAATATTTTAAAACGAACCACAGACACCCTATCCTTTCATCACCTTAAATATTTAAAGGTATATCTCTTTTCTGAAAAATTATTTTTAAAAAATCCACAATACAGCCAGGTGAGGTGGTTCATGCTTGATCCCAGCACTTTGGGCGGCCAAGGCAGTTGGATCACTTGAGGTAAAGAGTTTGAGACCAGCCTGACCAACATGGTGAAACCCCATCTCTACTAAAAAAGAAAAAAAAAAATACAAAAAAGCAGAGCGTGGTGGCACGTGCCTATAGTCCCAGCTACTTGGGGGATTGAGGCGCAAGAAATTGCTTGAACCCAGGAGGTGGAGGTTGCAGTAAGCCAAGATCGCGCCACTGCACTCCGGCCTGGGTGACAGAGCGAGACTCTGTGTCAATAAATAAATAAATAATAAAATTCCACAATACAATTAGCATACCTTGATAAATGAACAATCATGCCTTGATATCACGTATCCAGGTAGTGCTATAGTCTCCCGAGTGTCTCATAACTGTTGTTTTCCAATTCGTTGCTGAAATTAGGTTTATAGAAGGAGGATACATTGCAATTGAGAAAACTGAAATGTTGGGTAGAGCAGTCAGGGAAGGCCCAGAAGAAGGTGGCTTTTGAACAGACTTAAAGGAAGGGTGGGGATAAGCCATGAAGATATCTGGGGAAAGAACATTTAGGTGGAGGGAACAGTCACTGCAAAAGTGCTGCGGTAGGAGGCCACCTGGCATGTTTGAGGGACCATAAGGAAGCCACAAAAGACTGTAATGATTATAATCAGAAATCGATCTTCAGTTAGGCCCAGGCTGGGCCCACCTTCTGACCTGAGTTCAAGCAGCTGGGGCCTCAACAGCTCCTTCCAGCAACAGAAAAGATTCTGTTTCTATCTCTTCCCAGCCCCCAAAGAGGAGTCCCCTGATGCTCCTCTTGTGAAGCCGCGCCTAGGGGAGATGACAGTGAGAGACACCACCTCCGACTCCCTCAGCCTGTCCTGGACAGTCCCCGAGGGTCAGTTTGACCATTTCTTGGTCCAGTACAAGAATGGGGACGGGCAGCCCAAGGTGGTGCGGGTGCCGGGACACGAGGACGGGGTCACCATCTCGGGCCTGGAGCCAGACCACAAGTATAAGATGAACCTGTATGGCTTCCATGGTGGCCAGCGCATGGGCCCTGTGTCTGCTGTTGGTTTAACTGGTGAGTGTGCAGTAGGGCACTGGGCCCTGCCCTGAACTAGACTCAGTTTCCCCTTTATTGTCAGTATCTGGTGGCTTTATTTTACTTTCCCTGAGCCTCTCAAGCTCCTGGGAATGGTTCTGCTGGTGCCTTCACTCCAAGCCTTTGGTATTGCCCCAGGTCTTCTACCCTTTACACATGGGCTTTTTGGGTTCTCAAAGAGGTGGGGGACCAGGAAAATAACACAGACTGAGGTACACCTGGGGTTGACCATAGCCTCAGCCCATTTGAGCTGTGTGACCTCAAGAGAATCACATAACCTGTCTGGGCATGGTGACTCATGCCTGTAATCCCAGCACTTTGGGAGGCTGAAGGGGGCAGATCACCTGAGGTCAGGAGTTCGAGACCAGCCTGGCCAACATCGTGAAACCCCCTCTAATAAAAATACAAAAACTAGCTGGGTGTGGTGACACATGCCTGTAGTCCCATCTACTTGGGAGGCTAAGGCAGGAGAATGGCTTGAACCCAGGAGGCAGAGGTTGCAGTGAGCCAAGATCGAGCCACTGCACTCCAGCCTGGGTGACAGAGCGAGACTCTATCTCAAAAAAACAAAACAAACAAACAAACAAAAAACACACACAAAACCTCTCTGTACCTCCTTTTCCTCATCTGTAAAGAAGGAATAACCATGCCTGTCCTGAAGGATAGGTGGGAGTGTGGTTTGGCTCTCACACACAATGAGAGATAACTGCAGTCTTTCCCTTCTGAGGAAAGTAGGAAGTTCCTGAAAATCCCTTAGGGCAAATTCTCATAATTATCACTGATTTCCGTGGGAAAAATTGTATGTGTTCTCTAAGCCCCCAAATTAATACCCATTTACTTTTAAAACAACACTGAATCCTGTTAACATGGATACTATTACTTTAATTACAAATATTGGCCATGTGCACAACCTAACAAGGCATTTTCCCTTCATTACCCTGTAACTCGGCTCTCTGATGCTTTTGTGAAGCGCTTATAGCTGTTACCCCCTAGATGCTTAAGACTCAGTTCTCAAAAAGAACAGACAAATGAAATGTGATGATTTTGTAATTCTATGAAGGCAGAATAAAACCCTATGAAGAGCAGAAAAGATTAAAGAAATCAATGAAAACAAAGCAGTTGATTTCATACGGGCCAAAAGAGCTGGCAAAACTGGAGGTGCACTCTCTGCCATAAGTTAGCAGAGCTACTGCCAGGTCCAGAGACAACTCAGCTGCAAAGATGCCCTCATGCGGTCTCATCTCTACCCTCAGCTGTAAAATCTAAGTTGGTTTCTAAAAATGCTCAGAATTAGGTGGAATATCCAAGCCCAAGTGGATGAACCTCCTGATACAACTTGCCTGTTATACTTGGTTGGTGTTCTTTGTTTTCTTTCTTTCTTTTTTTTTTTCTTCTTTTTTTTTGAGATGGAGTCTCACTCTGTCACCCAGGCTCTCAGGCTGGAGTGCAGTGGTATGATCTCAGCTCATTGCAATCTCTGCCTCCCGGATCCAAGCAATTCTCCTGCCTCAGCCTTCTGAGTAGCTGGGATTACAGGCATGCACCAGCACACCTGGCTAATTTTTGTACTTTTAGTAGAGACAGGATTTCACTACGGTAGCCAGGCTGGTCTCTAGCTCCTGACCTCAGGTGAGTACTGGGATTACAGGCCTGAGCTACCTCGCCCAGCCCTGGTTGCTGTTCTTTTTTTTTTTTTTTTTTTTTTTTTTGAGACGGAGTCTCGCTCTGTCGCCCAGGCTGGAGTGCAGTGGCCGGATCTCAGCTCACGGCAAGCTCCGCCTCCCAGGTTTAGGCCATTCTCCTGCCTCAGCCTCCCAAGTAGCTGGGACTACAGGCGCCTGCCACCTCGCCCGGCTTTTTTTTTTTAATTATTATTTTTTGAGACAGAGTCTTGCTATCTCCAGGCTGGAGTGCAGTGGCGCGATCTCGGCTCACTGTAAGCTCCGCCTTCCAGGTTCACGCCATTCTCCCGCCTCAGCTTCTCAAGTAGCTGAGACTACAGGCGCTCGCCACCATGCCTGGCTAAGTTTTTGTATTTTTAGTAGAGACGGGGTTTCACCGTGTCAGCCAGAATGGTCTCGATCTCCTGACCTCGTGATCTGCCCGTCTCGACCTCCCAAAATGCTGGGATTACAGGCCTGAGCCACCGCGCCCGGCCCTGGTTGGTATTCTTATAAAGTATCAGTTCTGTCCTGCAAAACAAATTTGCTTGGCAGCTCCTGAGGGTTCCAGGCATGCACACTGAGCATCACGGGGATGCCCCTGAGCATCATGACTTCACCACAGGTGTGGTGTTAACTGAGCATCCAAAGCAGAAGAATGAGATCCTAAGCTTGGGGCACCAGCATCCAGGCTGTGGGCCCCTGGTGTGTCTAAGAGAATCCCAGAGTCTCTTGGCTAAAAGGAGGCCCACCAGGGCATGTCCACCCATTCTCTCTATTTTCTGATGCAGCCCCAGGAAATGATGAAGAAATGGCCCCAGCCCTGACAGAATCTCCCACCCCCGAACCCCCCATCAAGCCTCGCCTGGGGGAGCTGACCGTGACAGATGCCACCCCTGACTCCCTCAGCCTCTCCTGGACGGTTCCTGAGGGACAGTTTGACCACTTCCTGGTCCAGTACAAGAATGGGGATGGGCAGCCCAAGACAACGCGGGTGCCAGGACATGAGGACGGGGTCACCATCTCCGGCCTGGAGCCATACCATAAATACAAGATGAACCTGTACGGGTTCCACAGTGGCCAGCGCGTGGGCCCCGTGTCTGCCATCGGGGTGACGGGTGAGTGAACGATGGGAGCCCCAGGGTGGGAGCCGTGGGAGGGTCACCCTCTTGCTCTTTGGTGACGACTGGTGGGGAATGTGACAGGGGTCTGGTCAGCACCACAGACCTGCTTGTCGCTGGGGCTGGGGCTCCCGTTGTACCTTTTTGTGTGATTGACCCCTGGCTCCTGAGCAGGGAGGGGCCATCGGGAGTTTTGCTGTGCTGGTGGCTGTGCCAGGTCCTTCACAGCTGACCCTGGAATTTGTCATGTGTGTTAGCTGTCAGCTGAGCAGGACCACCCAGCCCCAAGAATGGGCCTCCCTGAACTGACCTCAAGCCCCCTAGTCACAGCCCTGGCTTCTCCCTCCTTTTCCCCACGATGTGAGCACATCCCCCAGGGACCTTACCATCCTCTCTGTGTCCCTTTTCTCAGCTGCAGAGGAAGAGACCCCAGCCCCACAGAACCCAGCACGGAGGCCCCGGAGCCCCCCGAGGAGCCGCTCCTGGGGAGCTGACAGTGACAGGATCCTCCCCTGACTCGCTGAGCCTCTCCTGGACCGTCCCCAGGGCCGCTTCGACTCCTTCACCGTGCAGTACAAGGACAGGGACGGGCGGCCCCAGATGGTGCGTGTCGGGGGCGAGGAGAGCGAGGTCACCGTGGGGAGCCTGGAGCCCGGGCACAAGTACAAGATGCACCTGTACGGCCTCCACGAGGGGCGGCGCGTGGGCCCGGTGTCTACCGTGGGCGTGACTGGTGAGTAGTGCTTGGGGTCTCAGGGGAGAACTACCTTTCCCTCATGGGTACCTGGTTTTCTGCTGTGCCTTTTCACCAAGCCCTGGGGGTCCAGGACTTGTCTCCTGTGTCCCGCCCTCACTCTGTGCCCTGTGGCTGTGTCCCGCCCTCGCTCTGTGCCCCATGGCTGTGTCCCGCCCTCGCTCTGTGGCCCGTGGCTGTGGCCCACCCTCGCTCTGTGGCCCGTGGCTGTGCCCCGCCCTCGCTCTGTGCCCCGTGGCTGTGGCCCATGCTAGTGGTTTGCTTGTTCACTTTGGCGTGGCCTCCCTCTAATGGTCAAACACTGATAACCTCCAAGGGTGAAATATGTCAGGCGCACACCAAGCCTGACTTACGAGAATTTTCCTTTCTTTCCATCTTAATCGCAGCATTCTTACAACCACATACACAAATGCACACAAGAGAAACAATCCAATGTCAAACCAAGTTGGGATGACTAAATAATTTAGGCAACATCTATAAAAAGAGTTATTATGCCACCACTGAAATGTTTTAACATAAGACCCTTACTTTATAATGTTACATTGAAAAAAGAGAGCCTAGGCTGGGCACGGTGGCTCACGCCTGTTATCCCAGCACTTTGGGAGGCCGAGGCGGGCTGATCGCCTGAGGTCAGGAGTTCCAGACCAGCCTGGCCAACATGGTGAAACCCCATCTCTACTAAAACTACAAAAATTAGCCAAGCGTGGTGGCACATGCCTGTAATCGCAGTTACTTGGGAGGTGGAGGCACAAGAATCACTTGAACCTGGGAGGCAGAGGTTGTAGTGAGCCGAGATCACCACTGCACTCCAGCCTGGCTGATAGAGCCAAACTCAGTCTCAAAAAAGAAGAAAAAGGAGCCCAAATTTTTGTAAGATGCTAATCACAACCATTTGAAAGTAACAAGTATGGCAAGAAGACTGGAAAGAAATACATCCCACCGGTTGCATGATTTGTTAGATAGAATAGAATGTTCCAGCACATTTTTTTTCTGTATTATTCTATTCTGCATAGTCCAACTTTTCTTAAATGGCAAACATTTCTTTTATAATCAGGGGAAGGGAAAAGAGAAAGTATATAATGTCTTCTCCTTCTTTACACTCCATCTGTCCTACTCCCCTATCACTCTTGCGGCTTATTTCATTTCTTTCCTTCTTTTTTTTTTTTGAGATGAAGTTTCGCTCTTGTCACCCAGGCTGGAGTGCAATGGTCCGATCTCGCCTCACTGCAACCTCTGCCTCCTGGGTTCAAGGGATTCTCCTGTCTCAGCCTCCCGAGTAGCTGGGACTACAGGCATGTGCCACCACATCCGGCTACTTTTGTATTTTCAGTAGAGATGGCGTTTCTCCATGTTGGTCAGGCTGGTCTCAAACTCCTAACCTCAGGTGATCTGCCCGCCTTGGTCTCCCAAACTGCTGGGATTACAGGCGTGAGCCACCGCACCTGGCCAGACTTACTTCATTTCGAATTCTGAGAAAGTTCAAAATGTCTAGTCCATAAGAAATTGGAGGGGTGGGGATCATGAGGTGAATTGAATTCCAAACATGCAGTCAGGCTGCCTTTTCTTTTCTTTTTTTTTTTTTTTTTTT
>NW_016819733.1:18452-37782 GCF_001698545.2 Rhinopithecus bieti | reverse complement strand
GCCTGGGGTCTCCCAGGGATGAGGAGGTGGTTGCTCAGGTCTGTGCTGAGACAGCCCCAGCAGCTGTGCCTGTGTGAAGCTCATCCGTGGGGGCTGAAGATGGGGATGGGGTGACAGGGAGCCTGGCAGCAGGGAGGCCAGTAGGCAGTTGGTGGCCTTGGTGAGAGGTGACCGTGGCCCAAACCAGGCCCGGGGACTGGAGGTGGGGAGGAAGGTATCTGGGGAATTCAGGGTAAAGATGCCCTGAGGCTGCTGGCAGCTGGTGAGGGGCCAGGTCCAGGAACACGCCCCAAGCTCTGGCCTCGGGAGGGGTGTGCTGAGCTTGTTGGGGAGCAAAGACAGAAGCCCAGTGAACAAAAGATGGCGAGGAGACCCCAGTGCAGGGAGGCCGAGGGTGCAGAGGCCGAGTGGGGCTGTGCTCAGAAGAGAGGCGGTGCTGGAGGGACAGGGAGAGGTGGCCTGGGTGTTGGGAGGTGGGGGTGAGGTGGGGGCTGAGGGCAGGGGTCAGGGTGAGGGATAGGAAAGGCCAGGAGAGGAGAGCAAGAAGAGCTTTGCTGGAGGCGCTGTGGGCAGCGTCGTCCTGCTCTCGGGCACTTTGTGTTTTGTGACACATCCTTTCTATGCTGAACTGAGGACCCAGGGACCTCACTGTCCCCATACCTGTCTGTCCAGCTCCAGAGGATGAAGCCGAGACCACCCAAGCAGTGCCCACCACGACCCCTGAGCCCCCCATCAAGCCTCGCCTAGGGGAGCTGACAGTGACTGACGCCACCCCCGATTCCCTCAGCCTGTCCTGGACGGTCCCCGAGGGCCAGTTTGACCACTTCCTGGTCCAGTACAGGAATGGGGACGGGCAGCCCAAGGCGGTGCGGGTGCCGGGGCATGAGGACGGGGTCACCATCTCAGGCCTGGAGCCAGACCACAAGTACAAGATGAACCTGTACGGCTTCCACGGTGGCCAGCGCGTGGGTCCCATGTCTGTCATCGGGGTGACGGGTGAGTGAACAGTGGGAGCCACAGGGTGGGAGCTGTGGGAGGGTCCCCTCTTGCTCTTTGGTGATGACTGGTGGGGAATGTGACAGGCCTGCTTGTGGCTGGGGCTCCCCTTGGGCCTTCCTGTGAGGTTGACCCCTGGCTCCTCCTGAGCAGGGAGGGGCCATCAGGAGTTTTACCGTGCTGCTGGTTGTCCCAGGTCCCCACAGCTGACCCTGGAACTTGTCATGTGTGTTAGCTGTCAGCTGAGCAGGACCCCCCAGCCCCAAGAATGGGCTTTTCTGAAATGATGTCACGTACCCAGTAGTGGCCGTGGTTTCTCCCTCTTTCCCCTGAAGACCTGAGCACATCACCCAAGGACCTGGCATCCTCTCTATATCTCCTTTTCTCAGCTGCAGAGGAAGAGACCCCAGCCCCACAGAACCCAGCACGGAGGCCCCGGAGCCCCTGAGGAGCCGCTCCTGGGGAGCTGACAGTGACAGGATCCTCCCCTGACTCGCTGAGCCTCTCCTGGACCGTCCCCAGGGCCGCTTCGACTCCTTCACCGTGCAGTACAAGGACAGGGACGGGCGGCCCCAGGTGGTGCGTGTTGGGGCGAGGAGAGCGAGGTCACCGTGGGGGGCCTGGAGCCTGGGCGCAAATACAAGATGCACCTGTACGGCCTCCATGAGGGGCGGCGTGTGGGCCCAGTGTCCGCTGTGGGTGTGACAGGTGAGTGTTTGTGAGTGAGGCCGGGTGGGGAAGATGGCCTTGGAAGATGTTGCTTTCTCTGCAACTTCACGAAAACAAAATATTCTCACCCGTCGGGCTTCTTTTGCACGTTTCCATGCTTGGGGATCTTGCTAAGAGGCAGACTGGGATTCAACAGGTTTAGGCTAGGGCCAGAGATTCTGCATTTCCAATAAGAAATGATGCAGATGCTGCTGGCCCATGATCACGCCCCTTGAGTAGCAAAGTTCCTCAGGACAAAGGAATTGGACCCTCTTTTGAAATCTGTTGAAGAGAATTTTCTGCGTCCCTGATTCCTGGTAGTGTGCTTTCTTTGTGGAGTTGACTGGGGCCGTGAAGGAAGACAGAAGGCAGTGAGGGGCAGCGTGTTGACGGCGCACTCTGGAAGCCCACCACTGGAACAGGAATAGGAACAGACCTTTCCCTCCAGTGGGCCAATTTGTTCATTCAGCAAAGAATTCCATGCCCTGATCCCGGCACTGTAATTTTAGGGTATCAATGTCTTCTGGCCAACGACCTCCAGAAACTCACCAAAATTGAACGGATGGAATTATGCTCCGTGCAGTGCAGGAGGACTGTGGGCTGACTCAGGAAGAGGCTTTAGAAAGACATTGTTAAGGAACTGGGCTTGTGGTGGTATTTTGGGAAAGCGTTTAAGGAAGCAAGGTTTTGCTCTGTATTAGACGCTGTCAGGAAGAAGGGATAACCTGTTACCAGGCGTCTCACTAAGTCTTATCTTTGCGGGGTCAACTAGAGCAAGGCCAAAGCTGCCGTTGGTAAAGAAGCAACTGTCACTCAGATTAGCTGGATGGGTGATGTTTGGTTATTTTGTGCTTTGGAAAGTGTTAAGAGTTTGTCTATACTGAGACATGATCACAGACTGGCCTTGTTCTTGCCTTGATCCATCCTACTGACTAATGACCTAGTCTGATGTTGATGTTCCATGAAATTGTCTGTGTTCAACTGGACCACGCCAAGACCAGACTGTGCCAGGCCAGTCCCAAGCAACCGTGGCCTGGCTGAGGGAAAGGGCAGCTCACGGGTGTCAGGGCTGCTTTTTTCTTTCATAGGCAGAAGCTGGAAAGTGACACACACAAGTTCATGTTTTCATGGGGCTCACAGTTGTGGGCACAAGCGGAAAACCAGAAAGTAAGCAAAGAAGGATGAGCATGTGGAGCCCAGGGGCCAAGCCAGGATTGGGAAGGGACAATGAAGTCACCCTGACCACAAGTACCCAGGGGACAGCCAGGACCTGAGGCCAGGCAGGCCTTAGCTTGGTGACAGCTTTAGAGAGGAGGTGAAGCGTGTCGGATCATCACAGCTGGTGCAAAGGCCAGGAGGCTAGAAAGCACGGCACGTGAGAGGCACTGAGGATTGAGTGGGGTGTCCTTTGCAGTGGGTGGATTGTCCTGAAGTGTGGGAGCAGAGGAGGGGACCGCTCACCGTGCCTGGGGTCTCCCAGGGATGAGGAGGTGGTTGCTCAGGTCTGTGCTGAGACAGCCCCAGCAGCTGTGCCTGTGTGAAGCTCATCCGTGGGGGCTGAAGATGGGGATGGGGTGACAGGGAGCCTGGCAGCAGGGAGGCCAGTAGGCAGTTGGTGGCCTTGGTGAGAGGTGACCGTGGCCCAAACCAGGCCCGGGGACTGGAGGTGGGGAGGAAGGTATCTGGGGAATTCAGGGTAAAGATGCCCTGAGGCTGCTGGCAGCTGGTGAGGGGCCAGGTCCAGGAACACGCCCCAAGCTCTGGCCTCGGGAGGGGTGTGCTGAGCTTGTTGGGGAGCAAAGACAGAAGCCCAGTGAACAAAAGATGGCGAGGAGACCCCAGTGCAGGGAGGCCGAGGGTGCAGAGGCCGAGTGGGGCTGTGCTCAGAAGAGAGGCGGTGCTGGAGGGACAGGGAGAGGTGGCCTGGGTGTTGGGAGGTGGGGGTGAGGTGGGGGCTGAGGGCAGGGGTCAGGGTGAGGGATAGGAAAGGCCAGGAGAGGAGAGCAAGAAGAGCTTTGCTGGAGGCGCTGTGGGCAGCGTCGTCCTGCTCTCGGGCACTTTGTGTTTTGTGACACATCCTTTCTATGCTGAACTGAGGACCCAGGGACCTCACTGTCCCCATACCTGTCTGTCCAGCTCCAGAGGATGAAGCCGAGACCACCCAAGCAGTGCCCACCACGACCCCTGAGCCCCCCATCAAGCCTCGCCTAGGGGAGCTGACAGTGACTGACGCCACCCCCGATTCCCTCAGCCTGTCCTGGACGGTCCCCGAGGGCCAGTTTGACCACTTCCTGGTCCAGTACAGGAATGGGGACGGGCAGCCCAAGGCGGTGCGGGTGCCGGGGCATGAGGACGGGGTCACCATCTCAGGCCTGGAGCCAGACCACAAGTACAAGATGAACCTGTACGGCTTCCACGGTGGCCAGCGCGTGGGTCCCATGTCTGTCATCGGGGTGACGGGTGAGTGAACAGTGGGAGCCACAGGGTGGGAGCTGTGGGAGGGTCCCCCTCTTGCTCTTTGGTGATGACTGGTGGGGAATGTGACAGGCCTGCTTGTGGCTGGGGCTCCCCTTGGGCCTTCCTGTGAGGTTGACCCCTGGCTCCTCCTGAGCAGGGAGGGGCCATCAGGAGTTTTACCGTGCTGCTGGTTGTCCCAGGTCCCCCACAGCTGACCCTGGAACTTGTCATGTGTGTTAGCTGTCAGCTGAGCAGGACCCCCCAGCCCCAAGAATGGGCTTTTCTGAAATGATGTCACGTACCCAGTAGTGGCCGTGGTTTCTCCCTCTTTCCCCTGAAGACCTGAGCACATCACCCAAGGACCTGGCATCCTCTCTATATCTCCTTTTCTCAGCTGCAGAGGAAGAGACCCCCAGCCCCACAGAACCCAGCACGGAGGCCCCGGAGCCCCCTGAGGAGCCGCTCCTGGGGGAGCTGACAGTGACAGGATCCTCCCCTGACTCGCTGAGCCTCTCCTGGACCGTCCCCCAGGGCCGCTTCGACTCCTTCACCGTGCAGTACAAGGACAGGGACGGGCGGCCCCAGGTGGTGCGTGTTGGGGGCGAGGAGAGCGAGGTCACCGTGGGGGGCCTGGAGCCTGGGCGCAAATACAAGATGCACCTGTACGGCCTCCATGAGGGGCGGCGTGTGGGCCCAGTGTCCGCTGTGGGTGTGACAGGTGAGTGTTTGTGAGTGAGGCCGGGTGGGGAAGATGGCCTTGGAAGATGTTGCTTTCTCTGCAACTTCACGAAAACAAAAATATTCTCACCCGTCGGGCTTCTTTTGCACGTTTCCATGCTTGGGGATCTTGCTAAGAGGCAGACTGGGATTCAACAGGTTTAGGCTAGGGCCAGAGATTCTGCATTTCCAATAAGAAATGATGCAGATGCTGCTGGCCCATGATCACGCCCCTTGAGTAGCAAAGTTCCTCAGGACAAAGGAATTGGACCCTCTTTTGAAATCTGTTGAAGAGAATTTTTCTGCGTCCCTGATTCCTGGTAGTGTGCTTTCTTTGTGGAGTTGACTGGGGGCCGTGAAGGAAGACAGAAGGCAGTGAGGGGCAGCGTGTTGACGGCGCACTCTGGAAGCCCACCACTGGAACAGGAATAGGAACAGACCTTTCCCTCCAGTGGGCCAATTTGTTCATTCAGCAAAGAATTCCATGCCCTGATCCCGGCACTGTAATTTTAGGGTATCAATGTCTTCTGGCCAACGACCTCCAGAAACTCACCAAAAATTGAACGGATGGAATTATGCTCCGTGCAGTGCAGGAGGACTGTGGGCTGACTCAGGAAGAGGCTTTAGAAAGACATTGTTAAGGAACTGGGCTTGTGGTGGTATTTTGGGAAAGCGTTTAAGGAAGCAAGGTTTTGCTCTGTATTAGACGCTGTCAGGAAGAAGGGATAACCTGTTACCAGGCGTCTCACTAAGTCTTATCTTTGCGGGGGTCAACTAGAGCAAGGCCAAAGCTGCCGTTGGTAAAGAAGCAACTGTCACTCAGATTAGCTGGATGGGTGATGTTTGGTTATTTTTGTGCTTTGGAAAGTGTTAAGAGTTTGTCTATACTGAGACATGATCACAGACTGGCCTTGTTCTTGCCTTGATCCATCCTACTGACTAATGACCTAGTCTGATGTTGATGTTCCATGAAATTGTCTGTGTTCAACTGGACCACGCCAAGACCAGACTGTGCCAGGCCAGTCCCAAGCAACCGTGGCCTGGCTGAGGGAAAGGGCAGCTCACGGGTGTCAGGGCTGCTTTTTTCTTTCATAGGCAGAAGCTGGAAAGTGACACACACAAGTTCATGTTTTCATGGGGCTCACAGTTGTGGGCACAAGCGGAAAACCAGAAAGTAAGCAAAGAAGGATGAGCATGTGGAGCCCAGGGGCCAAGCCAGGATTGGGAAGGGACAATGAAGTCACCCTGACCACAAGTACCCAGGGGACAGCCAGGACCTGAGGCCAGGCAGGCCTTAGCTTGGTGACAGCTTTAGAGAGGAGGTGAAGCGTGTCGGATCATCACAGCTGGTGCAAAGGCCAGGAGGCTAGAAAGCACGGCACGTGAGAGGCACTGAGGATTGAGTGGGGTGTCCTTTGCAGTGGGTGGATTGTCCTGAAGTGTGGGAGCAGAGGAGGGGACCGCTCACCGTGCCTGGGGTCTCCCAGGGATGAGGAGGTGGTTGCTCAGGTCTGTGCTGAGACGGCCCCAGCAGCTGTGCCTGTGTGAAGCTCATCCGTGGGGGCTGAAGATGGGGATGGGGTGACAGGGAGCCTGGAGGCAGGGAGGCCAGTAGGCAGTTGGTGGCCTTGGTGAGAGGTGACCGTGGCCCAAACCAGGCCCGGGGACTGGAGGTGGGGAGGAAGGTATCTGGGGAATTCAGGGTAAAGATGCCCTGAGGCTGCTGGCAGCTGGTGAGGGGCCAGGTCCAGGAACACGCCCCAAGCTCTGGCCTCGGGAGGGGTGTGCTGAGCTTGTTGGGGAGCAAAGACAGAAGCCCAGTGAACAAAAGATGGCGAGGAGACCCCAGTGCAGGGAGGCCGAGGGTGCAGAGGCCGAGTGGGGCTGTGCTCAGAAGAGAGGCGGTGCTGGAGGGACAGGGAGAGGTGGCCTGGGTGTTGGGAGGTGGGGGTGAGGTGGGGGCTGAGGGCAGGGGTCAGGGTGAGGGATAGGAAAGGCCAGGAGAGGAGAGCAAGAAGAGCTTTGCTGGAGGCGCTGTGGGCAGCGTCGTCCTGCTCTCGGGCACTTTGTGTTTTGTGACACATCCTTTCTATGCTGAACTGAGGACCCAGGGACCTCACTGTCCCCATACCTGTCTATCCAGCTCCAGAGGATGAAGCCGAGACCACTCAAGCAGTGCCCACCACGACCCCTGAGCCCCCCATCAAGCCTCGCCTGGGGGAGCTGACAGTGACTGACGCCACCCCCGATTCCCTCAGCCTGTCCTGGACGGTCCCCGAGGGCCAGTTTGACCACTTCTTGGTCCAGTACAGGAATGGGGATGGGCAGCCCAAGGCGGTGCGGGTGCCGGGGCATGAGGACGGGGTCACCATCTCAGGCCTGGAGCCAGACCACAAGTACAAGATGAACCTGTACGGCTTCCACGGTGGCCAGCGCGTGGGTCCCATGTCTGTCATCGGGGTGACGGGTGAGTGAACAGTGGGAGCCACAGGGTGGGAGCTGTGGGAGGGCCACCCTCTTGCTCTTTGGTGATGACTGGTGGGGAATGTGACAGGGGTCTGGTCAGCACCACAGACCTCCTTGTGGCTGGGGCTGGGGCTCCCCTTGGGCCTTCCTGTGAGGTTGACCCCTGGCTCCTCCTGAGCAGAGAGGGGCCGTCGGGAGCTTTGCTGTGCTGGTGACTGTCCCAGGTCCCCCACAGCTGACCCTGGAACTTGTCATGTGTGTTAGCTGTCAGCTGAGCAGGACCCCCCAGCCCCAAGAATGGGCCTCTCTGAACTGACCTCAGGTCCCCCAGTCATAGCCTTGGCTTCTCCCTCATTTTCCCCAGGACCCAAGGACATCCCCCCTACTCTCTCTCTCTCCTTTTCAGCTGCAGAAGAAGAGACCCCCAGCCCCACAGAACCCAGCTCGGAGGCCCCAGAGCCCCCCGAGGAGCCGCTCCTGGGGGAGCTGACAGTGACAGGATCCTCCCCTGACTCGCTGAGCCTCTCCTGGACCGTCCCCCAGGGCCACTTCGACTCCTTCACCGTGCAGTACAAGGACAGGGACGGGCAACCCCAGGCAGTGCGTGTCGGGGGCGAGGAAAGCGAGGTCACCGTGGGGGGCCTGGAGCCCGGGCGCAAGTACAAGATGCACCTGTACGGCCTCTACGAGGGGAGGCGCGTGGGCCCGGTGTCCGCCCTGGGCGTCACAGGTGAGTTGGGGGACAGGCCCTCGTCCCCAGGTTTACCTCTGTAGCCCCCTTGTGTTTCTCCTTTGGATCTTGGCACCTCTTATGACTGAGCCTCTAGGTTTCTGTCTTTTCTCCCATCTTGTAATGATCCTGCCTCATCCTTGGATTCTGGAGACTGTGTGGAGTCAGATGGGCAGGTAGTCCATGCCATGTTTGTTGTAGCTTCCTTCCTCCCATCGTGATCTGGAACCTCCAGGTTGCTCGTGCTCATTTGTTAGTCTTCAGGCTCCTTAAGGAGTATTTTAGTGGCTCAGAAAGTGCTTCAGATTCAGCTGCCCAGATCTGCCTGTGCCTTCGAATGTAGTGATTGTGCGACTTTGCAGGCGTTTCCTAACCTTATGCTTCAGATCCCTGCAAAGTTGGGGTGATGATAATAATGGCATCTACTTCATATGTTGTGCAAAGGGTTGCGTGCACCACTGTTTGTGGGCTGCTTACAGCAATGCAGGGCACAGATTCTAAAGCAAGCACGCTTTAGAGGAGGCCGCTATGCTCACTCCAGTCCCGGGACAGCACTGCCTCCCTTGGGCAGGGTCCTGTCTTCTGACCCATGGGCCTGCTCTGCTCTTTTCAGCGCCCCTGCCCACATCGCCGCCCGTGGAGCCCCGCCTGGGGGAGTTGACGGTGGCAGCCGTGACCTCGGACTCAGTGGGCCTCTCGTGGACCGTAGCCCAGGGCCCCTTTGACTCCTTCTTGGTGCAGTACAGGGACACGCAGGGGCAGCCCCAGGCAGTGCCTGTGAGCGGAGACCTCCGAGCGGTCACCGTCTCAGGGCTGGACCCGGCCCGCAAGTACAAGTTCCTGCTCTTTGGACTCCAGAATGGGAAACGCCACGGCCCGGTCCCTGTGGAGGCCAGGACCGGTGAGTGAGGGCTGGAGGCCTTCCGCGGCCAGAGCCTTCGCCCCCTTGTGGCGCCGGTTGGAATTTCACGTTTCTGTGCCCCACACTCCAGTCCTCAGCTCCCACTGATTTATTGGGTCCGGGAAAACCCAGGCCCTGTGCTCTCCTCTCTCTCTGACACTCATCCTTCTCCCTACTTTCCCTGCACCCCAGGGGACACTTGCTTTCTTGTCTGGCTCCGCTTTTATCCCTACTCCTGGCCCAGTCACCCTCCCATTCCTGGGACCGGCTCACAAAGCCATAGCAGCCCAGGAAGCTCCCTGGCCCCTTTGCCTCCATCCCACTCTCCATGCACCTCACTGTCTTTTCCAGCCCCAGACACAAAACTGTCTCCCCGCCTGGGGGAGCTGACTGTGACAGATGCGACCCCTGACTCTGTGGGCCTCTCGTGGACAGTCCCTGAGGGCGAATTCGACTCCTTCGTGGTCCAGTACAAAGATAAGGATGGTCGGCTCCAGGTTGTGCCAGTGACAGCTGACCAGCGGGAGGTCACCGTCCCAGGCCTGGAGCCCAGTAGGAAATACAAGTTCCTGCTGTATGGTCTGGCAGGCAGGAAACGAATGGGCCCCATCTCTGCTGACGGCACCACAGGTGAGTCCCAGTCCAGGCTCCACCTTTTCCAGAGCTGCCTCTCATTCGGGCCCTCAGAGCTGGCCCTACGGCCTTCCCGTGAGATTCCCTCTATCAGCCCTGACACAACCATCTTAACTCCGAAAGTGAGTCTCTGTGTGTGTCAGGCACAGTTCTGAAGAAGATGCATTACTTCCTTCGTTCGCTGACTGCTGTGGAAATAAAAGGAACACGGGCTTTGGGGCCAGCAGATCTGTGTTCCAGTTCCAGTCCCAGCCCTTGCCAGGGTGACCATGGACAATCCGCTTCATCCCCGGAACCTCGGTGTCCTCACCTGCATAATGGCTGGGAATGGCGCTGGACTCAGTAGTGGTTCCCATCCTCCTCCCTCCTCCCTAACTCGGAGGCGAGGGGTGGGAAAAAAGGGAGAGCTTGGCTACGGAAAGACGATGGAAAAACCTGGTGTCACTGTGCCCGTGACTCAGACCCCCGAGGAAGGGGTGTGGTGGGTCACTGACCCTCACCCTACTCCCAGGACCATGAGTCACTATGCCCAGAGGAGGACAGAGCAGCCGGCCAATCGGGGCCTGGTCCCTGGGACTCCATAATTCTCTTCCCAGACTCTCACTGTGGGGACAGGGTACAGACTCTCTCTCTACCCCCCACCCATCAGCGCCAGCCCCATCCGGGCAAGCCTCTGCTCCGCCCTCTGTTCTCCCAACTTATCAACTGTCTTCTCCCGGCCCCACCCTGGCTGCCCTGGCCCCGTGGGGTCAGTGTGGGGCTGGGGAAGCAGGAGGCATGGATGTTCAGGCTGATGGCCACAAGGGGACAAGGGAGAGGTCACAGCCTGGCACTGATGGGAGCCATGCGTTGGCCAGCTGCCCAGACCAGCTCTCGATGTTTGCGATGTCTCCCTGACAACCCAGAGACCTCCTGGGAGTCTCTCTCAGTTCTGGCCTCATTCCTGCTCAGGGGTGGGGGTCAGGGTAAACACAGGGCCTCTCTGCACCCCCAGCCACCCCTCCGTCGGGAGATGATCTTTAATGTATTTACTGCACCCTTGATCACAGCAGGGAAGGAGCAGGGCAGGATGGAGTTTGGGCAGCGGCCTCCAGAGGAGGGGGGGGCTGTTCTCCCTTATTGCTGTAGGGCATGGCGGGAGCAAGCCTGTGTGTCTCCTCAAGGAGCTGTCCCTGGGGCTACACTGGAGGGACCCTTTCCCAGGACCTCACACCTCCAGGAAGCTGCCAGGGCTTAGGCACAGGCAGCATGTGACTAAGAGCTTTCCCTCCTCCCTCTGCACAGCTCCTCTGGAGAAGGAGCCACCTCCCCGCCTGGGGGAACTGACCGTGACCGAGGCGACCTCCAGCTCCCTGCACCTGTCCTGGACGGTGGCCCAGGGCCCCTTCGAATCCTTCGTGGTCCAGTACAGGGACACGGACGGGCAGCCCAGGGCAGTGCCTTTGGCCGCAGACCAGCACACAGTCACCATAGAGGACCTGGAGCCTGGCAAGAAATACAAGTTTCTGCTCTACGGGCTCGTTGGGGGAAAGCGCCTGGGCCCGGTCTCCGCCCTGGGAATGACAGGTGAGGCTGCTGTGCTTGGCTGTAGCAAGCCACCTTGTGTGGGTTTCCTTGTGCATTTGGGCTGAAGACAAAGATGACTGCAGGAGTGGGCAGGTGGGAGTGGGGCACCCTGGCCTGTCCCCAGGAAGGAGGAGGAGTCTGCAGCGTTGTGGGCTTCAACATCCATCAAGGAGTCCAGAGAAGGAGCCAGGCCAGGTGGGAGGGAAAGGCCCTGGCAGGGGCTCCCTCATCTCCCAGCCCCAGCTCTGCCCCATCACTGCCGCTGCTCCTCATTACTCACTGGGGCAGCTGTCACCTCCCCAAAGGGTGGCCTTGTCCAGAGAGCGGCAAACCTCCCTGCCATGGATGAGTCAGGAGCATTTTCTTAAGAGGAAAATCACTGGAAAACAAAATGAGCGGGGACACAGAAACCAACAGAAGTGGCTGCATTTGTGCTACAGGCTCCACTTCCAGAGCTCACTGATGCCCACCTCAGACAGGCCTGACCAAGGCACGGCTGGCGGGATTTGCCAGTCACCTTTACCAGCCAGTTCCACCCTCAGCTTCTCTGAGAAGGGAGCACCACACTCCCCAAGCTCAGAGAATGTGTCCCGGCGTGGGTGGGGGCGGAGCCTGTGATAGTTCAGGGTGGGCTAGGTAGGACACTAGGGTGTGGAAGGGGGAAGGGAGCACCTGACTCCGACAGCTGGGGAGCTGGTGGGAGTCACAAGGCTACAGCGACTTCATTGTCTGACTGGGCCTGGACCTGTAAACTTCCCCCCTCAGCCTTGGGCCAAGCCTAAAAGATAAAAACGGAGGGCCCCAAGGCACCCCTCACTCAGATTCTGCCCTGGGCTTTTCCCACGCAGCCCCAGAAGAGGACACGCCAGCCCCAGAGTTAGCCCCAGAGGCCCCTGAGCCTCCTGAAGAGCCCCGCCTAGGGGTGCTGGCCGTGACCGACACAGCCCCAGACTCCATGCGCCTCTCGTGGAGCGTGGCCCAGGGCCCCTTTGATTCCTTCGTGGTCCAGTATGAGGACACGAACGGGCAGCCCCAGGCCTTGCTCGTGGACGGTGACCAGAGCAAGATCCTCATCTCAGGCCTGGAGCCCAGCACCCCCTACAGGTTCCTCCTCTATGGCCTCCATGAAGGGAAGCGCCTGGGGCCCCTCTCAGCTGAGGGCACCACAGGTACCACCAGGCATCTCTGACCTCTAGTCTGGGACTCAGAAGGGGGAAAGGGGGCTCAGAAGGGGTGGTCGCAGGGAAAGAGCGTGAAGCGGGTACCAGGGAGAGAGGACAGGTGGGCTGGACGCGAGTGGCCTTTAGCTCTGCCCCATAGGGCCCCCCTGTGGCTGCAAGTCCCTGGTTACAGATAGAGAAACAGGGGCAGGGAGCGGGGTGGAAGGGATGTGCTCTGGGTCACCAAGCTGGTGTGCTTCTGTCTCCAATCCCTTCTCTCCCACCCACTCCATGCAGGGCCGGCCCCTGCTGGTCAGACCTCAGGGGAGCCAGGACCCCGCCTGTCCCAGCTGTCTGTGACTGATGTAACCACAAGTTCACTGAGGCTCAACTGGGAGGCCCCACCTGGGACCTTCGACTCCTTCCTGCTGCGCTTTGGGGTTCCATCACCAAGCACTCTGGAGCCGCATCCCCGTCCCCTGCTGCAGCGCGAGCTGATGGTGCCGGGCACGCGGCACTCAGCCGTGCTTCGGGACCTGCGTCCGGGGACGCTGTACAGCCTGACACTGTATGGGCTGCGAGGACCCCACAAGGCCGACAGCATCCAGGGCACTGCTCGCACCCTCAGCCCAGGTAAGGATCCACACGCACTCTGCCCCAAAGTGGGGGTCTCTGTACTAACGGGGGGGACCTGGTGTCTCAGCCAGCAGTGGGGTGGGTGACTTTGTGGTGGGCCTGGAGGAATCTGCAGAGCAACTTCCATTCCTGGGGACTAGAGGAAAAGGGGTGCTGAGTCTGTGCTGGAGCAGAGGTGAGGGGTGGGACTCGTAGGGAGGAGCCTCCCTGCCCCTGCCCGCATCATTTGTTCCTTGCTCCCTCTGCAGTTCTGGAGAGCCCCCGTGACCTCCAATTCAGTGAAATCAGGGAGACCTCAGCCAAGGTCAACTGGATGCCCCCGCCGTCCCGGGCGGACAGCTTCAAAGTCTCCTACCAGCTGGCGGACGGAGGTGGTGCCTTTGCCATGGGCTCATTGCCTCGCATTTCCCCTCCCCCCTGCACTCTGCCCACCTTCCGTCCTGGGGTTCCCTGGGTAACCCTCAATCCCCAATGTTTTCAGGGGAGCCGCAGAGCGTGCAGGTGGACGGCCGGGCCCGGACCCAGAAACTCCAGGGGCTGATCCCAGGCGCTCGCTACGAGGTGACCGTGGTCTCCGTCCGAGGCTTTGAGGAGAGTGAGCCTCTCACAGGCTTCCTCACCACGGGTGAGATGGACTGGGACCTGGGGCAAGAGGTGGGAGCCAAGAAAATGGCGTGGGTGGGAGTTGAGAGAGAAGGAGGAGGGTGAAAGGGAGGTGGTGGAGGCTCTGATTGTGGACAGGAGGCCGGTGGAGTCTGGGGAGGCAGGGACTAGAGAGACCAGCGGGGACCCCTCTGAGCCCCTCCCCTTCCCCCAGTTCCTGACGGCCCCACCCAGTTGCGTGCACTGAACTTGACCGAGGGGTTCGCCGTGCTGCACTGGAAGCCCCCCCAGAATCCCGTGGACACCTATGACGTCCAGGTCACAGCCCCTGGGGGTGAGCAGGGCTGAGGCCTCTGGAGGGGACTTGTTCAGGGTGGGGATTGCAGGGGGGAGACTGGACTCTGGCCGGGGATGGAGGGGGAGGCGTTGATGCCCCTCTTCGCACTCCCAGCCCCACCTCTGCAGGCCGAGGCCCCAGGCAGCGCAGTGGACTACCCCCTGCATGACCTCGTCCTCCACACCAACTATACCGCCACTGTGCGTGGCCTGCGGGGCCCCAACCTCACCTCCCCAGCCAGCATCACCTTCACCACAGGTAGGGTCTGTGGGGTGTGTGGGATGGGGGAGAGGAGGTAGAGGGAGCCAGGATGGGCCTCATCCCCATCTCCTCTTCCTGCTTTCCCTCCTAGGGCTAGAGGCCCCTCAGGACTTGGAGGCCAAGGAAGTGACCCCCCGCACGGCCCTGCTCACTTGGACCGAGCCCCAAGTCCGGCCCACAGGCTACCTGCTCAGCTTCGACACCCCTGGTGGCCGGACCCAGGTGCCCCGGCCCCACTGACCAACTCCCCTCCCTGGGTGATTCCAGGAGGTGCTGCCTCTGGCCCTCCCTGAGGGACTCCACCTCCCTCTCCCCTGACCCCGCCTTGTCTGTCCCACAGGAGATCCTGCTCCCGGGAGGGGTCACATCTCACCAGCTCCTCGGCCTCTTTCCCTCCACCCCCTACAATGCACGGCTCCAGGCCATGTGGGGCGAGAGCCTCCTGCCGCCCGTGTCCACCTCTTTCACCACCGGTACCTGGACGCACGGGCCGGGGCCGGGGACTGGGTGGGCAGCCACGGTCTAAGGCTTGGACCTTGGACCCTGCTCTCCTCTCCCCAGGTGGGCTGCGGATCCCCTTCCCCAGGGACTGCGGGGAGGAGATGCAGAACGGAGCCGGTGCCTCCAGGACCACCACCATCTTCCTCAACGGCAACCGCGAGCGGCCCCTCAACGTGTTTTGTGACATGGAGACTGACGGGGGCGGCTGGCTGGTGGGTGGCATTGGGAAACCCAGGAGTCTGTGCAGGGCAGGGGCTGTTGCCCCGGGAGCCAGAGGCTGATGGTGCCCCCACTTTCTTCCCAGGTGTTCCAGCGCCGCATGGATGGACAGACAGACTTCTGGAGGGACTGGGAGGACTATGCCCATGGTTTTGGGAACATCTCTGGGGAGTTCTGGCTGGGTCAGTACCTCACAGGGGTTGGGGAAGTACGGATGGGGATGGGGGCCCTGTGGACATCAGGACCCTGATGAGGTCATGTCTCCCACCCCCAGGCAATGAGGCCCTGCACCGCCTGACGCAGGCAGGTGACTACTCCATGCGCGTGGACCTGCGGGCCGGGGACGAGGCTGTGTTCGCCCAGTACAACTCCTTCCGCGTAGACTCAGCTGCGGAGTACTACCGCCTCCACCTGGAGAGCTACCACGGCACCGCAGGTAAACACAGGCTGCGAGGCTGGGAGGGTGAGGCTGGGAGGGGAGGCCCTCATGGCTCCTTCCTCCATCCTGCCCAGGGGACTCCATGAGCTACCACAGCGGCAGTGTCTTCTCTGCCCGTGATCGGGACCCCAACAACTTGCTCATCTCCTGCACTGTCTCCTACTGAGGGGCCTGGTGGTACAGGAACTGCCACTACGCCAACCTCAACGGGCTCTACGGGAGCACAGTGGACCATCAGGTGAGGGGTGTGGAGGGGGCACAGAGCCGGGGTGGCTGGGGCTCGGCCTGCCTAGGTTTCAGCCCCACAGTGTAACAGGCAAGGGACTGAGCGGCTGGGTGAAACGGAACAATCGTGCCAGCCTCACAGAGGGAGCTGGAGGTGATTTATTGGGTGGAAAGGGCCAGCTCAGGATTAAGCCTCAATCCTCTGTGGCGGAGGGGCAGAAGGGGAGCTGTGTGGGAAGGTTGGTTGAGTGCTGGGAGCCACCTCCTTATGGGAAACGGGAGGAGCAGATGGGACATCCGGATTTGACTCTCTCTTGACAACCCCTTTCCCAGGGAGTGAGCTGGTACTACTGGAAGGGCTTCGAGTTCTCGGTGCCCTTCACGGAAATGAAGCTGAGACCAAGAAACTTTCGCTCCCCAGCCGGGGGAGGCTGAGCTGCCGCCCACCTCTCTCAGTATGACTGCCGAGCACTGAGGGGTCGCCCCGAGAGAAGAGCCAGGGACCTTCACCACCCGGCTGCTGGAGGAAGCCTTCTCCGCCAGCGATCTCGCAGCACTATGTTTACAGTAGGGGGAGGGGTTCGTACGGGAGCAATAAAGGAGAAACTGAGGCACCTGGCTGGCATCGATCCTGCCCCGTCACTGGCTTTGGCTCGGGCGGTGGGCCCCCGTGCCCCGGGGCTGCAGCCGCACTTGGAATGGCTGCATCTTGAGGATGACACTGCAGTGGGGCAGGGGCTGCAGGGAGGGCAGGGCGTCCCCGGCGGGGCAGCAACGTGAAGGCCTGCAGCAGTCGGGTCAGCACCACGAAGAGCTCCAGGCCCGCCAAGGGCTCTCCCAGGCACACACACGCCCCACAGCCAAAGGCCAGTGCTCTGGAGTTCTTGTCTGGCTCCAGGAAGCGATGTGTGGGCCGGTGGACAGGTGGGTGGGAAGGCGTTTAGTGGCCGCGGGGACCAGCCTCCGCCACCTTTTCACAGCAGGCCCCTGGCCCCCCACATACCAGGCCAGAACTCATGTGGCCTCTCCCAGACCATCTCATCCAGGTGGGCGCCTTGGAGTTTCGGGATGATGACTGTGCCCTCAGGGATGTCATAGCCAGAGATGCTGAAGGGGGCTGGAGTTAGCGGTTGGTCAGGACCTCGCTGGGACCAGGCTTTCCTCACTCATCCCAGCCCTCGGGAGTCACCTGCTGGGCCTGGATACATTTGTAATAGGCAGGCACTAAGTTGTCCTCCTGCCAGAAAAGGAGGGCGTGCTTTCAGTTCAGGACAAGGAGAGGCTCAGGGAGGGGCTGGGGGTGGCCGGCGGGGCTGTGAGGCACCTTGATCTTGTCTCCGAAGGTGAGGTGACAGATGATGCTGCAGGTGAGGAGAGAGAATTCCTCCTCAATGGCCACAGGGGTGCCGGCCTGGGCTCTCATGTGCTGTGGAGAAGGAACGGGAGCTCAGCAGGCCGGTGTGCAGTGGGCAGGGCAGGAGCTACTTCGAGAGGCGAGGCTGACCCAAGGTGGCCTCAGGAGCCCAGCCTTACCTCGCAGAACTCCTGGGTCAGCTGCTCCACCGCCGGCTCCATGGAGTCACGGATGCCCAGCAGCAGGGCTGAGCGGGTGAGCTTCTTGTGGGCTTTCCAGAGCAGAGAGTAGTCTCCCAAGGACAGATCCGGGTAGTTCTTAGACACCAGCTTGTCTGCAGGAGGAGTTGCGGGATGGAGGGTGGGAACTGGCCATGGAGGCCAAGGGTCTGACCTTCTGCCTCCCCAACCCTTGCTTCCTCCCCCCAAGATATGCCCCCCAACAACCTCCAGGGACCTGGATTGGGGAGCCCCAAAGGTGGCTCCCACTTGAGGCTGAGGTAGGAGGATCACTTGAGACCAGGAATTCAAGACCAGCCTGGGCAACATAGCAAGACCCCATTTCTAAAAAAAAAAAAATGTTTTTAAGAAAGAAAATCCCCCCAGCCCTTACAGGTAAGTGGCTCAGGTCTGCCAGCAAAGTCTGCCCACTTTTGACCATGGCTTCCTCAATGGTCCTCTTGGAGTTCAGCACCACCACATCTGGGGAGAGCCAAAGCAGCGTCAGCGGAGAGAGAGGACCCTGTTCGCCCCTCCGCCCGCTCCTATGGTGAGGGCCAGAGCGAGAACAGGCTCTCACCTTGCAGCCCAAGGTGGAGCCTATAGATGGGCCCGAATTTCTGAGTCAGGCCAAGTAGATAGATGGGGAGGTCGGGCTGCAGCAGGTGCAGGAAGCCCGGGACAAGAGGCGGGAGGTGGAGGCTCCTGAGCTTCCAGCAGTTCCATAGCAGGCGGGCACCAGCCAGCAGGGGCAGCAGCAGCAGCAGCCCCAGGAACAGCATGGCGAGATGCCCATCAGGGCCCTGAGATGCCACTTATAGCTCTAGAGCCCCGGCCATCCCTCCTGCTGTGTAGACTGTTTTGGGGCCTCCCTTGACCCCACCTTCGGGTCCCTTCCCACCGTCCCGCCCACAGAGTGGCCCTTTACTGGAATGGCACCAGTCTCATTGGCCTTGGGACATCCGTATTTCAAAAAATCAATCACCCATCAAGAAGCAAGGAAGGGAAATGCAACCCTGACCCTTTTCCGGCAGCCAGAGTCAGCCTTCTGGCTCCACATCAACTGTGCAGGCAAGGGTGTCCACCCCCACCTGGGCCCTCTCCCTCGGCCGCCCCACTGTGGGCCAGTTTACCGGCATGATGTTTGTCTCAGAGAGAAAATGGCAGTCCCTGCCTAATATGCCTTCCTGAAACGCCTGAAGAATGAAATGTGATTTGTGTGGGTTTTTTGTTAGTTTAACCTACAGATAGAGTAATACTGTTAAAGCCTGGTTTGCCTGGGGCATTCCAGTGTATACAGTGTGATTGCTATTAGTGCCTCCTTTCACTCTCAAAAGTGCCCAGAAGACCAAGAAGGAGGTGGTTTCCCGCCGCGGAGTACTCGCATGTACCAGACACTGTTCTAAGCACTTTGTGGGCACTAACTCAATTCTTCACAGACATGCTCTACATGCAACACGGGTGTCGTTCGCATGTTGTGGAGGGCAGGATTCCGGCCTGGAAATCTAGCTGTAGAATATGTACCTTTAGCCACCAGGAGCACCTTTCTTTGGTTGAAAGGAAAACAGACCACCTTGAACTGGTTTGAGATAAAAGTAAGGATTGGGGAATTTCACAGAACTCGGGAATAAGAAGGCAGGGGAGGGGACCCCACTGGCCTTAGAAAGCCAAGGAACAGAAAAGCCCCGGAGACGGGCAGTTTCCTTGCGCTGTTTCTCTCTCCTCTTTCTTCTCTCTGCAGTCAAGTTTCTTGTGTTTCCAGGCACAAGCAGAACACGACTGCCCTCGGGACTAGAGTCCACAGGTTCTAGGTCCAGCCAGGGAGAGTGTGGATTCCCAGCACACCTGGGCATGCCCCCCTCAAAGTCCAAAGTCCCCAGGAAGGGGCTGGATAGCCACAGCTGGATCAGGATCAGGGGTCCAGCCCTATTTGGGGAACTGAAGCCATAAGGGGTGGGGTCACACTGAACTGTGACACTGAGAGACCACTTTTGTGGGTAAGGAGGCAGTTTGGGGTTTGGGAAGAGGCCATGCCAAAGAGGAGTGGCAGGGTTCAATGAGAAGCCAGGGCCTCCTGGATGGTACGTGAGCGGTCAGAGGCAAGCCAGGCCCATGCCTTTCCCCCCATTTCTGGCTCTGTAGCCAGACCCAGGGAACAGTGGGGATCTCTCTCCCCTCAGAGCTTTTCCAGACTGTGCTGCTG
>NW_016819733.1:10570-14667 GCF_001698545.2 Rhinopithecus bieti | reverse complement strand
GCACAAGTACTTTGTTAAAGGTATCCCACCTGCAGCTCAGACCTGCAGCCCTCACCCTTTGGTGGCTCCTCAGGCCTCTACGCCTTAGTCACCTTTCCCTTCTCCTGTGCCACTTCTCCAGGGCGCCAGGCTGTCCTTGGCATGGTCCGGAAGGCCAAGTATCGGGAGCTGCTCCTATCAGAGCTCCTCGGCCGGCGGGCTCCTGCCGTTGTACGGCTTGGTCTTACCTACCATGTGCATGACCTCATTGGGGCCCAGCTAGTCGACTGGTGAGTCTTGCCCTGGCCTCTGGCAGATGACGGAGCAATGACCCAAGGTCGGATTTCCTCCCAGCTCATGCTTAGTTCCCTAGTGAAGGCCAGTGGCTCTCATTCTTCTCTGGAACCCGGGAACACCCCTTCCCAAGTTCTAAGCTCTCCTAACAACTTGAGCCTAGGTGTCTGGCTCCAGCCTTGTCTTTCTCCTGCACAGCATCTCTACCACTTCTGGAACCCTCCTCCGCCTGCCAGAGACATGAAGATTCTGCTCATCATTGCTCAGCTCCCCAGAGTGGGCCTGGAGGGGACTGGAATTGCTACATGATGGTGGCTGAAACAGGGTCACCTTGGGAAGGCTTGGGAGCCAGGATGAGTGTTGGGCTCTCGTGTATGCAAAGGGTCAGATGTGGCTGCTGCTGTTTGCCTGGGCTCTGACCCGGTGGTGGGGTTTGAGCAGTGCTTCTCTGCCCTTTCATGGAAAGTGGAACCAGAAATGGTGCCAAGGCTGTGGCTGTTCCCTTTTGTGTAAAATGGTGCTGTTATTACTCTGTCTTAAAATAGGAAGGTGGGATTTCTGGGGAGGCTGGTGAAGGAGGGCAGGGTTCTTTTCCCTATGTGTCATGTTAAAATTGCCAAATAAAGTACTTCTGCCTGTGGTATTTTCTGGATGTCCTTTATTTACTGTGACGTGTGTTTGGGTGCCTTGTTTAGGGGTAGAGGTGAAGTCTGAGCTTTGCCTCGTTCAGAGAGGAAAGGGGTTAGGAGTTCACCAGACCACTCTCCCTGTGGAGTGGTATGGGTGTACCTAATCTCCTAAACCCTGGAATTTCTGTTAGGGCCTAAAAAAGCAAAAGCCTAGTATTGTTCAATTTGTGTTGGAATGAAAGTAAGAGACAAGTGTCTTAGAAACCTGTCACTGTTTTGTGAGGGCCTTTAAATATCCTGCACTCGTGGGCCATGTTGGGCCCTTGTAAGCCCATGTACACATGAGCTCATGTGCACCTATACCCTGATACAGATACACTTGGTAGGGGAAGGTGCTCAGGCACTGGAATGAGGGGTTAACAGGGAAGGACAAGGTTATTTTGGGCCAAGATTCAGAGATTCCCTTGGAGACCCAGGTGTCCGGGGCGCCCCACAACACTGGGCCTGAGGCCAGTTGCATTTCTTGGCTGTCACGTGGTTTCCCAGCTTAGCTGGGCTGGGGAGGAGCAAGGTCCAGAGTCAACTCTGCCCTAAGCCCTAGCTTGGCCAGAAGGTAGCAGACAGACAGACGGATCTAACCCCTCTTGCATCCTCCAGCCATGAGGCTCCTCTGGGGCTGATCTGGGCATCCAGCTTCTTCACCTTATCTCTGCAGAAGCCCAGGTCCTGGAGGCGGGATGTTGGGCGCTTGGATTGGGGCAGGGCTGGCAACAGGACCCGATTCAGGAGTGAGGGAGAGCAGGGTTGGAGGGTCAGAGCGAAGTCTGACTGCTGATCCTGTCTGTTCTCCCCAGGTTGCTCTTGTTCTCTCCTTCTGTGGTTCATCTGGGGTCCCCTATCGGTGGGGTGCAGCTCCAGGATGTGCCCCGAGGACAGGTAGTGAAAGGATCAGTGTTCCTGCGAAACCCATCTCATAATAATGTCCCCTGCTCCCCAAAGGTGGACTTCACCCTTAGCTCAGAAAGAGACTTCGCACTCCTCAGCCTCCAGGTAACTAGACCCCACGCCCTCCTGCTGCTTGTGGGGCCTCCCGCCCTGTTCCCCTTGGTCTTGTAAGTGTCTTCATCTTCCCACCGGCCTCCTCCCCTCCTGTCTTCCCACCCTCGCATTCTCCTTCTATGTTTCTCCCTTGGTCTCTGTCCTTTTGGCCAGCTCTCTCTTGCTCTGTGACCCGCTCCATCTCCCTCTCCTGACAGGTGCCCTTGAAAGATGTGAAGAGCTGTGGCCTCCATCAACTCCTCAGAGGCCCTGAGGTCCAGCTGGTGGCCCAGTCACCATGGATAAAGGACTCTCTGTCCAGAAAGACAAACATCCAGGGTGTCAACCTGCTCTTCTCCTCTCGCCGGGGCACCTCTTTTGCAGACGGACCAGCCCATTTACAACCCTGGCCAGCAGGGTGAGTCTCAGCCCCAGGGCCTCAACATTGAACCCCTCCAAGCCCTGTCAGGACGAGTTTGGTGCCCCTAAGTGAGATAACCTGAAAGAAAGTGCCACATGGGAGGACTGCTTAGGAAATATTTGTCCCCACTCCCTCTGCGGAGTTGGACCCACTCTCCCCTTGCACATGGATCCCTGCTCACCTCTCTCCCCTCCTCTCCCAGTTCGGTACCGGGTCTTTGCTCTGGATCAAAAGATGCGCCCGAGCACTGACGCCATCACAGTCACGGTGGAGGTGAGTCCCCGACCTCTGGCCTTCCTGATCCTGGCCACTGATGTGACCTCCTGCCTGTGACCACTTCTCCCCTTGCAGAACTCTCACGGCCTCCGCGTGCGGAAGAAAGAGGTGTACCTGCCCTCGTCCATCTTCCAGGATGACTTTGTGATCCCAGACATCTCAGAGTGAGCTCTCCCAATGTGGGGCTGTCCCCAAGCTACACCACCCCAATTCCTGTTAGGCTCTCCACCTCCCACACAGAGGCACGTCCCGGGATGCCCTGGCCCTCAACCTCCTGAGCCTCTGGTTAACCCCACAGTCCTCTTCCCAGGGAAGCAGGCCTCTGGCTCTCCGTGTCCCATTGCACAGATGGGCTGAGCGCCTTCCTTGTCCATTCTCAGGCCAGGGACCTGGAAGATCTCAGCCCGATTCTCAGATGGCCTGGAATCCAACAGCAGCACCCAGTTTGAGGTGAAGAAATATGGTGAGAGCTGGAAACTGGAGGGACAGGCAACTGCTTTCCGGAAGGAAATAAGGGTGGGAGGAAACATAGTGGGTGCAGCTCAGGGCAGGGAGATATGGGTGCCACAGCCCTGGGTGGAGGGGAGTCTTTGAGCTAGAGTCTGACCTGCCTATCCCTTCACCCTGGGTCAGTCCTTCCCAACTTTGAGGTGAAGATCACCCCTGGAAAGCCCTACATCCTGACGGTGCCAGGCCATCTTGATGAAATCCAGTTAGACATCCAGGCCAGGTAATACCTCCCTCCCCACCTCTGCCCACCAGCACTGGGTCCTGCTCCCTACTCAGTATGAATGGGCTCCTGCTTCCCTGCCCTCAGGCCATATTTCCCCCCAGCCCTTGGCCCGCCCTCTTCTCTCTGTCACAACAGGTACATCTATGGGAAGCCAGTGCAGGGGGTGGCGTATGTGCGCTTTGGGCTCCTAGATGAGGATGGTAAGAAGACTTTCCTTCGGGGGCTGGAGAGTCAGACCAAGGTAGGAAGGAGAATAGGGGCTGGGGAGGGGAAGGGGCAAGGGAGGTGAGACTCAGTCTCACCCTATGTCCTGTTTCTTTCTGTGCCTCAGCTGGTGAATGGACAGAGCCACATTTCCCTCTCAAAGGCAAAGTTCCAGGATGCCCTGGGGAAGCTGAATATGGGCATTACTGGCCTCCAGGGGCTGCGCCTCTACGTTGCTGCAGCCATCATTGAGACTCCAGGTGGGTGACTTTCCCTTATTGTAACCCCAGACCTCACCTCTGACCTCTGAGCTAACCCTCTGTCCTCCAGCACCAACACCACGCCACTTCTCCCACCTCGGCTTAGACTCAAAACCAGGAAACACCCAGGAGACCTGGTCTCTCTCCAACTCTGTCTCTGTGACTCGGCCCTTTTCTCTGGCTCAGTTTGTGTATTTATTTGCTTGTTCTGCTCATTCATTCACTCCTCCAGTGGACATGTGTTGTTCAATGTCCTGTGCTGG
>NW_016819733.1:0-9085 GCF_001698545.2 Rhinopithecus bieti | reverse complement strand
CTACAATGCACGGCTCCAGGCCATGTGGGGCGAGAGCCTCCTGCCGCCCGTGTCCACCTCTTTCACCACCGGTACCTGGACGCACGGGCCGGGGCCGGGGACTGGGTGGGCAGCCACGGTCTAAGGCTTGGACCTTGGACCCTGCTCTCCTCTCCCCAGGTGGGCTGCGGATCCCCTTCCCCAGGGACTGCGGGGAGGAGATGCAGAACGGAGCCGGTGCCTCCAGGACCACCACCATCTTCCTCAACGGCAACCGCGAGCGGCCCCTCAACGTGTTTTGTGACATGGAGACTGACGGGGGCGGCTGGCTGGTGGGTGGCATTGGGAAACCCAGGAGTCTGTGCAGGGCAGGGGCTGTTGCCCCGGGAGCCAGAGGCTGATGGTGCCCCCACTTTCTTCCCAGGTGTTCCAGCGCCGCATGGATGGACAGACAGACTTCTGGAGGGACTGGGAGGACTATGCCCATGGTTTTGGGAACATCTCTGGGGAGTTCTGGCTGGGTCAGTACCTCACAGGGGTTGGGGAAGTACGGATGGGGATGGGGGCCCTGTGGACATCAGGACCCTGATGAGGTCATGTCTCCCACCCCCAGGCAATGAGGCCCTGCACCGCCTGACGCAGGCAGGTGACTACTCCATGCGCGTGGACCTGCGGGCCGGGGACGAGGCTGTGTTCGCCCAGTACAACTCCTTCCGCGTAGACTCAGCTGCGGAGTACTACCGCCTCCACCTGGAGAGCTACCACGGCACCGCAGGTAAACACAGGCTGCGAGGCTGGGAGGGTGAGGCTGGGAGGGGAGGCCCTCATGGCTCCTTCCTCCATCCTGCCCAGGGGACTCCATGAGCTACCACAGCGGCAGTGTCTTCTCTGCCCGTGATCGGGACCCCAACAACTTGCTCATCTCCTGCACTGTCTCCTACTGAGGGGCCTGGTGGTACAGGAACTGCCACTACGCCAACCTCAACGGGCTCTACGGGAGCACAGTGGACCATCAGGTGAGGGGTGTGGAGGGGGCACAGAGCCGGGGTGGCTGGGGCTCGGCCTGCCTAGGTTTCAGCCCCACAGTGTAACAGGCAAGGGACTGAGCGGCTGGGTGAAACGGAACAATCGTGCCAGCCTCACAGAGGGAGCTGGAGGTGATTTATTGGGTGGAAAGGGCCAGCTCAGGATTAAGCCTCAATCCTCTGTGGCGGAGGGGCAGAAGGGGAGCTGTGTGGGAAGGTTGGTTGAGTGCTGGGAGCCACCTCCTTATGGGAAACGGGAGGAGCAGATGGGACATCCGGATTTGACTCTCTCTTGACAACCCCTTTCCCAGGGAGTAAGCTGGTACTACTGGAAGGGCTTCGAGTTCTCGGTGCCCTTCACGGAAATGAAGCTGAGACCAAGAAACTTTCGCTCCCCAGCCGGGGAGGCTGAGCTGCCGCCCACCTCTCTCAGTATGACTGCCGAGCACTGAGGGGTCGCCCCGAGAGAAGAGCCAGGGGCCTTCACCACCCGGCCGCTGGAGGAAGCCTTCTCCGCCAGCGATCTCGCAGCACTATGTTTACAGTGGGGGGAGGGGTTCATATGGGAGCAATAAAGGAGAAACTGAGGCACCTGGCTGGCATCGATCCTGCCCCGTCACTGGCTTTGGCTCGGGCGGTGGGCCCCGTGCCCCGGGGCTGCAGCCGCACTTGGAATGGCTGCATCTTGAGGATGACACTGCAGTGGGGCAGGGGCTGCAGGGAGGGCAGGGCATCCCCAGGGGGCAGCAACGTGAAGGCCTGCAGCAGTCGGGTCAGCACCACGAAGAGCTCCAGGCGCGCCAAGGGCTCTCCCAGGCACACACGCGCCCCACAGCCGAAGGCCAGCGCTCTGGAGTTCTTGCCTGGCTCCAGGAAGCGATCTGCGGGTGGGTGGACAGGTGGGTGGGGAGGCGTTCAGCAGCTGTTGGGACCAGCCTCCACCACCTTTTTACGGCAGGCCCCTGGCCCCCCACATACCAGGCCAGAACTCATGTGGCCTCTCCCAGACCATCTCATCCAGGTGGGCGCCTTGGAGGTTCGGGATGATGACTGTTCCCTCAGGGATGTCATAGCCGCAGATGCTGAAGGGGGCTGGAGTTAGCGGCTGGCCAGGACCTCGCTGGGATCGGGCTTTCCTCACTCATCCCAACCCTCGGGAGTCACCTGCTGGGCCGTGTGGTGCGGTGGGGCAGGGCCAGGGGCACAACGGGCCGCAGGCGCAGCACCTCGGCGATGGTGGCATTGAGCAAGGGCAGCCGTGCGCGGTCCTTGTAGGCAACCCAGGAGCTGGAGGCACCGGGGCCCAGTTCATGGTCTAGCTCCTCCTGCAGTCGCTGCTGAATCTGGGGAATGATCGGGTGGAGTCCTGCCACAGCAGCCCACAGCTGCCCAGCCTCCAGCCATTCCCTCAGCGACCCAGTGAGCCTGAGTGAGGAGACCGCGGCCCCTCTGAGCAAGCACAGCCCAGCCGCACAGTGCTCGGAGCTGAGTGAGGGTGCCTACCGCCCTGGCCAGGCTGCTGGGGAGGAGCCTTTTCTTGTCACCAGGGCGCACCTCAGGGTGGTGAAGTAGAAAAACCACGGCCCAGGAGAGAGTGTTTGCAGTGGTCTCAGTGCCACCGATGAGGAGGTCCACTGCAGCCATGTGCACATGCCCTTCCAGGAGCTGTCCAGAGCCCTCTTCCATGCTCGGCTGCGCCACCCCTTGGAGCATGTAGTCCATCATGTCCCTCCACTGGCCTGCCACCAAAGTCTCCTGCAGAGGGTGAAAGGAGCAGGCTGAGCGGCTGGCCTGGGGAGAGGAGTACAGAGTGGCAACAAGCCCATAACTGGGGCATGCAAAAGAACCCCCCTAGTAGCAATGCTGAGTCCGGTAGCATCACTGGCTGTGGGCCGAGGGGAGGCCGTCCATGCACAGTCCCCACCTTGTGCTGCCTCAGCTGCTTCTCCACGATGTGGTCCCTCTTCTCTATGGCCTGCTTCAGTCTCCGGAGACCTGGATTGGGGAAGAACTGTGGCGGGAAGCATGAGAATGTAACTGTGGGAAGAAGCTTCTCCCTCCACCCCAGCCTCTCCCAACGACCCAGGGGTGTCTAGGCTCCAGGTTCTTACCCTGAGAAAGGGAATCACGTCCACAATTTGGATGGACCAGTGGCTCCAGGTTTTTAACACCTCCTGGATACATTTGTAATAGGCAGGCACTAAGTTGTCCTCCTGCCAGAAAAGGAGGGCGTGCTTTCAGTTCAGGACAAGGAGAGGCTCAGGGAGGGGCTGGGGTGGCCGGAGGGGCTGTGAGGCACCTTGATCTTGTCTCCGAAGGTGAGGTGACAGATGATGCTGCAGGTGAGGAGAGAGAATTCCTCCTCAATGGCCACAGGGGTGCCGGCCTGGGCTCTCATGCGCTGTGGAGAAGGAACGGGAGCTCAGCAGGCCGGTGTGCGGTGGGCAGGGCAGGAGCTACTTCGAGAGGCGAGGCTGACCCAAGGTGGCCTCAGGAGCCCAGCCTTACCTCGCAGAACTCCTGAGTCAGCTGCTCCACCACAGGCTCCATGGAGTCACGGATGCCCAGCAGCAGGGCTGAGCGGGTGAGCTTCTTGTGGGCTTTCCAGAGCAGAGAGTAGTCTCCCAAGGACAGATCCGGGTAGTTCTTAGACACCAGCTTGTCTGCAGGAGGAGTTGGGGGCTGGAGGATGGGAACTGGCCAAGGAGGCCAAGGGCCTGACCTTCTTCTGCCTCCCCAACCCCTGCTTCCTCCCCCCAAGATATGCCCCCCAACAACCTCCAGGGACCTGGATTGGGGGAGCCCCCAAAGGTGGCTCCCACTTGAGGCTGAGGTAGGAGGATCACTTGAGACCAGGAATTCAAGACCAGCCTGGGCAACATAGCAAGACCAACCCCATTTCTAAAAAAAAAAAAAATTTTTTTAAGAAAGAAAAATCCCCCCAGCCCTTACAGGTAAGTGGCTCAGGTCTGCCAGCAAAGTCTGCCCACTTTTTGACCATGGCTTCCTCAATGGTCCTCTTGGAGTTCAGCACCACCACATCTGGGGGAGAGCCAAAGCAGCGTCAGCGGAGAGAGAGGACCCTGTTCGCCCCCTCCGCCCGCTCCTATGGTGAGGGCCAGAGCGAGAACAGGCTCTCACCTTGCAGCCCAAGGTGGAGCCTATAGATGGGCCCGAATTTCTGAGTCAGGCCAAGTAGATAGATGGGGAGGTCGGGCTGCAGCAGGTGCAGGAAGCCCGGGACAAGAGGCGGGAGGTGGAGGCTCCTGAGCTTCCAGCAGTTCCATAGCAGGCGGGCACCAGCCAGCAGGGGCAGCAGCAGCAGCAGCCCCAGGAACAGCATGGCGAGATGCCCATCAGGGCCCTGAGATGCCACTTATAGCTCTAGAGCCCCGGCCATCCCTCCTGCTGTGTAGACTGTTTTGGGGCCTCCCTTGACCCCACCTTCGGGTCCCTTCCCACCGTCCCGCCCACAGAGTGGCCCTTTACTGGAATGGCACCAGTCTCATTGGCCTTGGGACATCCGTATTTCAAAAAATCAATCACCCATCAAGAAGCAAGGAAGGGAAATGCAACCCTGACCTTTTTCCTGCAGCCAGAGTCAGCTTTCTGGCTCCACATCAACTGTGCAGGCAAGGGTGTCCGCCCCCACCTGGGCCCTCTCCCTCGGCCGCCCCACTGTGGGCCAGTTTACCGGCATGATGTTTGTCTCAGAGAGAAAATGGCAGTCCCTGCCTAATATGCCTTCCTGAAACGCCTGAAGAATGAAATGTGATTTGTGTGGGTTTTTTGTTAGTTTAACCTACAGATAGAGTAATACTGTTAAAGCCTGGTTTGCCTGGGGCATTCCAGTGTATACAGTGTGATTGCTATTAGTGCCTCCTTTCACTCTCAAAAGTGCCCAGAAGACCAAGAAGGAGGTGGTTTCCCGCCGCGGAGTACTCGCATGTACCAGACACTGTTCTAAGCACTTTGTGGGCACTAACTCAATTCTTCACAGACATGCTCTACATGCAACACGGGTGTCGTTCGCATGTTGTGGAGGGCAGGATTCCGGCCTGGAAATCTAGCTGTAGAATATGTACCTTTAGCCACCAGGAGCACCTTTCTTTGGTTGAAAGGAAAACAGACCACCTTGAACTGGTTTGAGATAAAAAGTAAGGATTGGGGAATTTCACAGAACTCGGGAATAAGAAGGCAGGGGAGGGGACCCCACTGGCCTTAGAAAGCCAAGGAACAGAAAAAGCCCCGGAGACGGGCAGTTTCCTTGCGCTGTTTCTCTCTCCTCTTTCTTCTCTCTGCAGTCAAGTTTCTTGTGTTTCCAGGCACAAGCAGAACACGACTGCCCTCGGGACTAGAGTCCACAGGTTCTAGGTCCAGCCAGGGAGAGTGTGGATTCCCAGCACACCTGGGCATGCCCCCCTCAAAGTCCAAAGTCCCCAGGAAGGGGCTGGATAGCCACAGCTGGATCAGGATCAGGGGTCCAGCCCTATTTGGGGAACTGAAGCCATAAGGGGTGGGGGTCACACTGAACTGTGACACTGAGAGACCACTTTTGTGGGTAAGGAGGCAGTTTGGGGGTTTGGGAAGAGGCCATGCCAAAGAGGAGTGGCAGGGTTCAATGAGAAGCCAGGGCCTCCTGGATGGTACGTGAGCGGTCAGAGGCGAGCCAGGCCCATGCCTTTCCCCCATTTCTGGATCTGTAGCCAGACCCAGGGAACAGTGGGGATCTCTCTCCCCTCAGAGCTTTTCCAGACTGTGCTGCTGTGGAGCCGGAGTCAAGATCTTGGCTGTGCCACCCACTACGTTGGTGAGCTCACTGCTGCTGAATCCACGATCAGGACGGAGACAGAGGAAACAGGATTGGGATTTCTGGGGTTGGGCAATGACAGCTACTGCCTTCTTCATGTTGACCTCCCAGACAGGGCCATGTCTTGCTGCAACTGAATCCCTGGCTCTGGAAAATGGGCTTATGCCACCACCGTGCTGACCAGCTATTGGGAGAAAGATCCGATGGGCAATCATAGGGCCATGTATGCGAGAGCCTCAGGAAACCTCTGCCCCAGTGGGAAAGGTCCCAACTTCTCAAAGTTACATGGGATAAGAAAGTGCTCATCGGAAAGGAGCTCACCTGGACGGCTGGCGTGCTTACTACTTGTCTCACCATCTCCATCTCTTCCACCACTTTCAAATCCAAACTCCAAGTGTGGTCAATTACATGCAATGACCCCAAAGGTACCCTGTCCTGCCCCGGCCTCCGGGCCTTTTTATATTCTCCTTCTGCGTCAGATGCCCTCACCGACCCCTGCTCTTTGGCTCCTTCTCAGTCTTCAGAGCCCCACTTGGAGGCCACCTGCTCCAGGAGCCTTCCCTGTCCCGGCCCGGCAATGCCCCTGACTTAGTTAGATGCTGCACAGGACCACACTGCTCCCTGGCATCACATCTTTCACAGAGGTTGGGGACTGCCTATCCTCTTATCTGTCTCCCCAGTGATGAGCCCTGCAGTGAGTAAGTAGCTGTCACTGTGGCACCTGGAACAGGGCGTGAAGTGAAAGTTTCCCAAATTTCTGTTGAATGACTGGATGGCAGGCTGCTGAACTGGCATGACCTCTATGGAAACTGACTCAGCAATCTTCTTTGGACAGATTTCGGAGTCATCTCTGAAAACCCCAGGTGTGCCACTAAATGGGGGAAAGCTAGGCAGGCAGTGTGTGGAGGGTAGACTCCAAGAGAACAGCAGCTTCCTCAGAGGATTTACAAATAGCACAATCAGACTTTTGGCTTGTTTGAAACCAGTAACTGGAAGAAGACACCACCGGACCTGAGGATTGCACAACTCTGGGAACGTCACCTCACGCCACTGATAGAAAGAAGCGTCACGAGGCTTTCAACGACCCGAAACTCAGCTAAAATCCACAGACCTCTGAACCACCAGCAGCGCGAGGACAGAGTTGGGGAGGTGTGGCTGGACAACAGCTCATGAGGCAGAAGAGCTGTGTCAGAGGTGTCAGCTGAGCACAAGCCCTGTCTGAGGCCGTGGTGACTGGTGACACCCGGGCAGTGGAGGGCCTTGGAAGCTGAAGGGTGGCCTTGGCATGGACTCTGGTCCTTGGGGGTCAGGCTCTTGGGTCCCAGTTCTGCTCGGGGTGGTCCTGTGAAGCACTAGACTCCTAGCAGGTCATCAGGGAGGGTCTGACAGAGCCGGACAGCCCAAGGGTCATCAGGGCTCAGAGGGTCTGAGGTTATGTCAACCTGGCCTGCCCAGAACTGGAATGCGGAGGGGCACTGCTCTCGGCCCTAGCAACACACACTGACGCTTTGCTGCCAAAAACCTTTAATATGCCCTGGTCCCAGGCTGTGTTCAGGAAAGTGGAGACAGCAGTGCTTCCAGCTTCATGGTTCCCAGGCTCAGGTTCCTCCCGGGGCAGGCGGGAGGGCAGCCCTCACACTTGGCACCCCTGAGTGCCATACTCCTGGAGGAAGTCGTTGAGCTGTGCACAGGCTGCCCGCTGGCGGGTGCTCCGGCACAGGCGTTCAGAAGGCATCTCCTCAATCCAGCTATTCGAGTCCAGCAGGTACTGGGGGCTGCAGGGGGCAAAGGGGCAGTCAGCAGGGCTCGGGAGGATGGCAGTTGGGAACAGAGAGCACAGGCATCTGGCTTCCGAAGGGCAAGGCCTAGGTGGCGAGGCATGGGGAGGGCAAGAGACTGAGGGGATCAGATGACTCACTGTCCCTCGAGGTCATAGGTGGCCCCATCCAGACCCATGATCAAATATTCTTTCCCAGGTTCCAAGCGAAGGCGGCAAGAGGCTCGAACCAGGAAGTTGCGCGTCTGATTAACAGTGGCCTTGACATCCTTGGCTGCGGGGATGACGTGCACAAAAGTGGTCAGAGGGGAAGAGAAGGTACAGGGCGAGCCCAGGCCACAGCTCTGTGTAGCTCCTCTCATTCCACCTTCGCCGCCCCCACGGAGAGGTGCTACTGCCTCCCTATTTATGGCCACGCCCAGGGCTTCTGACATGCCGAGGGGATTTTCACACTTCCAGATGGTCAGGTCCTCAGCCAGACCTCAGCCTCCCTGTCTCCCCCCAGCCCTGCCCGCCTCTCCGGTTCCTTCATACTGAAGTGCAGGACTTGGGTGATCTTGGTCTCAAAGAGGCGGAAAGCGGCTCTGCTGTCTTCTCGGAGAACCTTAACCTGGAAGCCTAAGAGGGGGTTAGGAGAAGGGAGAAAGGTGAGTCACTTTGAGGCTGAGAGGGCAGGAAGTTGGTGTCAGACCAAACAGGCTGCATTCATGACCTGTAAGAGGGGCAGGCTACACCCAGAGAGACCAAAACAGCCAGTCCCCGAGGGAGGGTCAGGCCAGGGCCTCGGTGGGAAGACTGACCGTACTCCACACGGGGGTAGTAGCAGGCAAACTTCATCCTGTAGCCATCCTCGTCCTGCAGACCCCGCTCCAGGGCGCGACGCTGGCGAGGGCACTTCCCTGAAGTCGGGGGCCCCATCAGACAGTGTGGGGGAGTCCCCGGCCATCCCACCTCCACTGCCCCGCCCCAGGCCCTCAGTCTCACCCTCAGCACACTGGCAGACTTCAGCAGAGCACAAGGTGGCCAGGAGTCTGCTCTTACTTGGTGCTCCGTAAAACACAGAACATCTGCGCTCTGGAGAGGAGAGAGGAGTTAGGGCACAGGTCCCTCTGTTCTGCCTCCTCAGTCCCAGGGAGCCCCAGCGCTTTCTGCCCCCCACACTACCGCAGTGTCCACTGTCCCACAGGAGGGCACCTATGCCACAGCTCTCCCGAACTCCAGGGTGCCCCGCAGTGCTCACCCGGGTTGTAGTAGTCGTACAGGGCTGCGCTGGCCGGCTGCACCAGCCCCACGGGAACTTCCTGCACAGCCTCAAAGCCCACGCACTCCCGGGACGTGGGGACCTGGCCCAGCGTGGGGAGGAGAGATGAGGGACCCACTCCCTGGGCCCTGCAGCCCCCTATATTGGATTTCCTTGGCCTGTTTTTGTTTGGTTCCTGTTGGTCTTCTCTCCAGTGTCCTTCACATTCTGTTACCTTCCTACTCAGAGAACTC